>NC_053391.1:16760469-17060469 GCF_905171765.1 Bufo bufo
AAAAGAGTCCATACAATGGGCATAAGTACTTGAATGTTGCTCAACCTGTAAACATTTAAGCAAAAACATAGTGCAAAGATGTTATGCATTTACTAGTGCAATAAATACGCTCAAATATGACTTGAGTCCTTTAACTTGAAGTGCTTGATGTAGAATCCTCTGGAAACAAATAAAAGTCACTTGTAATCCACAGGGAACAATAGTTAATTGTAATCCAATAGAAGTATATTTGTAATCCAAGGAATGTTATACAAAAGCACATATCAAATAGCAGCATGATGAGAACCTTAGTTCCATGAGGCTCTCAAGTAACCTGAGAAAGGGGGTAAAACAATATAAAACTTGGCTGTAAAAGTTATTGAAGATATGGGGAATCCTCACAAACCATGTCCATCCTGGCGAAGAACAAACAAGGGCAACACACACGGAACAAATGGCCAACAGATCTTCACCCATCAAGTGCAGTCCATGTTGTGGCTCCCAGTAGTCCTTTATTTAAGAGTGAGAAGGGGCATTTAGAGAAGGACTTCCAGATCCTCATCACTGCTGGAGCTACTGAAGCTAATTAGGGGGCGCTCCTGCCTTTGATAGCTCATCTTAGCAGCTGTAGTGGTGCACCACTGCCCTCTAGTGGTGTTCTTGGGATGTGGCTGAGCAGTCAGCCTGGAGAATGCAGCTGCAACATGCTGTGAACCTGGATCCCTAGGCGGATAAAACCTCTAGCTGGAGAGGCTCTGGGAGGCAAACTGGGGGTGCCTGTAGTAGTTTCCAGAGCAGGATGTATGGCTGCACCCTGGGATTGAATGTTAAAACTGAGTGGTTTATCGGACCCACCCGCAGTATTGGGGGTGCTGCCAGGTCAGGGATCAGTGGCTCTGGCTCAGGTTCTGCTTGTTCCCTAAACCGCAATCTGCCATCTGGATTCTCCTGTAGACAACTGACCCTCCCTGCAGAGCCTGGGTCTTCCTGCCAGGTCTCTGGGGTAAATGCAAGGGATAATGGTTTGGCCAACAAAGTCACTCCTGCGGCAAAGGGGCCTTGAATGGACCGCATTGGGGTATACTCCACCTGGTCGCCCACATACAGGTTGTGGCGGGCCTGCGGCAGGTAGGTCCGCCTAACGGAGCAGCAGCCCACAAACAACCCTTACCCACTGTGATTGTCCTGCAGGAATCCGACCCCTCTTTCTACAGAAAACCACAGGACAGTCCCGGTGCGCCGGGCGAGTTTGGGATCGCCGGGCCGAAGGTCATCTAGTACCTGTTTGACCCACTCTTCCACTGCGGTCTTTTACTCCCATTGTCTTTGGGCGTGACCGGTTATTGCAAGCGGGACCTCGGGGTTAAGGTGGCTTGGCCTGGGGCTGTCTTTCCGGGGCGGTGGAGTGAAAATCCCTGCCGCCTCCGCCGCGCCAGTGGGCGTGCGGAGCGGAGCCTGTTCGGGCCTAGTGGTAGTGTCGGGAACCAACGAGCACGGTGCAGGGGCAGCTACGGGCTGGACTGGGGCCTCAGGGAGCGGAACTGCTTCTACCTATTGTTGCGGCCGGGTAAGTGATGTTGTTGCGACTGTCTCTGAAGCTGAAGTCGACTCTGCAGGGTCGCGGCTTGCTTCTGGGCCGGGACGCCAGTCGCTGGCGATGGGGCACTTGGCGGTGCAGACACTTCCAGTGTCTGGACGACTTGGCAGTCCTCTGCGGGAGCGGGTTTGAGTGCGGCGGCCATCTTGGCAGACATCTGGGCTGCTGGTTCGGCGGCCGCGGAGGGGCCACTTTTTCTCACCAGCTGGGAGACTTTCATCTCTGGCGGGTGAACCTCATATACGGGCTCGCCTCCGATGACCATCTGGTCCCATCTTGGCTTTTGGGGCTGCGCCATCTTCCTTGGCTCCTCTGTCACAATCAGTGCATGAAATGCAAGAAGTGAGGGTGGAGCCCAGAGGGAGGAGTCTTCACTCCCTTGGCTTACATTACAGAGTTCTTGGTGGGTAGTCTTTAGTTTTACCGCTTCCAGGAGGGCGTAGTCCTCATTTTCGCACTCCTGAGAGGGCGTTCTTGTATTTTCCCGCTTCCAAAAGGCATGAAGAAGCAGCGCCATTACAGAAATATGGCGGATTAACCCCTGGAGTGCTGGCACCGCAATAACAGCAATAAAGTAAATTTTCAGGATATTCACACAATATTCAGATCTTGCAGTACTGTTAGACATACAATTCGATCCTGTTGTAGCAGTGTTAGGCACACAAACTGATCCTGTTACGGCAGGGGTAGGCACACAATCCGATCCTGTTCGTGACGCCACTTATGCAGTGGGCCAGGATACGTGTATTTAATGTTCTGTATTTTTCGTGACGCCAATTGCAGCGTGCGCAGTGTACTACCCCAGGGCCCTCCCAAGGTGTTATATAATGCACGTCCTAGATTAGGAATGCCAGAGTGGTGTAATGGCTTATAATGTATCTATAGGGTGGTGATAATTTTGTGTGAACGGTGTCTCCTACCTGGGTACGGCTGGACTCCTGGCTCACTTGCAATAAATTTAAGTGTAGTGATAGTAGGAGTAATAGAGGAATTTTGCAGCAGAAATTATGTCCAGACCTTTAGATGAAGTTCAAACTTTTCTTTACTGAAGATAACTTGTATCCAAGCAGCATACAGCTTTGGTCTCTGGTCCCAGCAGGTTTTGGCAATCATTGGCAGTAATAAATGCACTTTAAATGTGAGCTTGCAGGATAGGCCGTCTGCTTGGTAGCTCTGTAATTGTGTCAGGAACTAAGCTTCTGCACTTTTCTGTACTTCTGCTTTGTGGGGACAGACTAGCTGATGAGGATGGGCTTCTTATAGGTCACAGGACTTGACTCACAGATGATATCTCAGGGGATGCTTTCTTTCTGGAATTCTGGAGGTTGCCTGTGACTTTCTACTTCCTTTTCATCCAGCTGAGCTGCAGGGCTCAGACTGGGAATTTTATCAAGTCTCAGACTGATACTCGGTCCTTGCTGTCTTCCCTATGCAGGGGATCTCCTGAACACTATCACACAGCCTTCCCCTAGCAGGGGGGAGGCTACACTGACCCTAACTTCCTTCTCCACCCAAGCTGCAGGATGTGGGAACAGTCCACACCTCCACAGAGGGGAAGCTAAGCTGGAATAATCCATTCCAGCCTAGTTAAACTAAACTAGGACTTTGTACCTTACCAATGCTTTGCTGCCACCTGCTGGTAAACATGGAAAATTACAAGAAACAATTGTATTTAACATGGTTTTATATGCACATTTGTGAAGACAGCAAAATCATATCAGATGACAATATACATATATATATCTTAGAAGATAGTAGCGGGGTAGAGGCGTGTAGTAACACAACTATGGGGTGTTACACCTGTACAGCAGTTTACGACCACATATGGGGTGTTTCTGTAAACTAAAGAATCAGGGCAATAAATATTGAGTTTAGTTTGGTTGTTAATCCTGGCTTTGTTGGCATAAAAAAATTAATAAAGTGGAAATTCTGCCAAAAAAAGTTAAATTCTGAAATGTCATATCCATTTTTAATTAATTATTGTGGAACACCTAAAGGGTTAACAAAGTTTGTAAAATCAGTTTTGAATACCTTGAGGGGTGTAGTTTCTAAAATGGGGTCACTTTTTTGGAGTTTCTACTTTAGGGGTGCATCAGGGTGGCTTCAAATGGGACATGGTGTCAAAAAAACAGTCCATCAAAATCTGCCTTCTAAAAACCATATGGCGTTCCTTTCCTTCTACGCCTTGCCGTGTGGCCATATAGCCGTTTTTGACCATATATGGGGTGTTTCTGTAAACTACAGAATCAGGGCAATAAATATTGAGTTTAGTTTGGCTGTTAATCCTTGCTTTGTCCGTGGAAAAAATGATTAAAATGGAAAATCTGCCAAAAAAGTGAAATTTTTAAATTTCATCTCCATTTTCAATTAATTCTTGTTGAACACATAAAGGGTTAACAACGTTTGTAAAAATCAGTTTTTAATACCTTGAGGGGTGTAGTTTTTAAAATGGGGTCATTTTTGGGTGGTTTCTATTATGTAAGCCTCGCAAAGTGACTTCAGACCTGAACTGGTCCTTAAAAAGTGGGTTTTGGAGGTTTTCTGAATAATTTCAAGATTTGCTTCTAAACTTATAAGCCTTCTAATGTCCCCAAAAAATAAAATGGCATTCACAAAATGATCCAAACATGAAGTAGACATATGGGAAATGTAAAGTAATAACTATTACAGTCCTGATCAAAAGTTTAAGACCAAAAAAAAAAATCCTATTTAGCATGGCTGGATCTTAACAAGATTCCAAGTAGAGCTTCAACATGCAACAAGAAGAAATGGGAGTGAGACAAAACATTTTTTGAGCATTTAATTTAATGAAAACAACGAATAAACTGAAACGGGCTGTTTTTCAGCTGATCAAAAGTTTAGGACCACACCAAAAACTAAACCCCCCCAAAACAGAAATCCAACTTCCAAACATGAACTCAGTAATGAGTAGCTCCGCCGTTATTGTTTATCACTTCCAAAATTCATTTCGGCATGCTTGATGCAAGCGTTTCCATGAGGTGAGTGGGAACATTTCTCCAAGTGGTGAAGACGGCCGCACGAAGGCCATCTACTGTCCATTTTTAAACACCAATCGTAGATAACTCACAAAGTGAGTATGCGTACTAGGCCTGTACACCAAGTATTAACACCAAAAAGGAGGAAAAGGCAAAGCACGACTAACAATATATATAAACTTTATTATGGTTCCCAAAAAGGGGAAAATCCGATAAAATACAATGACGAACAATACAATACAATGGTGGATGAAAGACACACAGGGTGGAAAAGGATCACAAAATGGACAACGTGAAAAAACTATTAATGAAGGAGGCCAAAGAGATACTAGATGATTAATAAATACCCAAGTCGAAAACGTATAACAATGACCTCGCCAAACCATGAACAAAATATTGGAGCCAGATACAGTACATAAATTTTAAGTGCATAAGATACAATGTATATGGACAATAAGATGAACAATATGGTAAATAAAAATTACATGAATAAATACCAAAATAGTGATCCAAAAAGCCCCAACGCGCGTTTCGCGTAAGCTTCCTCAGGGGGTGTATGTGCCGATTGTATATGTTCACGAATACGTTCAAAGAGGCAGCGAATTGTTGCCTCTTTGAACGTATTCGTGAACATATACATTTTATTTCCAACGGTAGGAGTGTCCCTCGCCTTATAGAACATATACAGTCCGTACATAACGGAGATAGCTCAGTCCTCAGATTTGCAGGCTTAGAGGTTGTTCAGAATTTACCGAGAGGGGGCGATAGAGGACGGGAACTACTGAGAAAAGAAGGTAGATGGATCTTGCGTTCTAATGCCATGGGCCCTCTGGGATTAAATGAAAAACTCGACATGAGTGTTTTTTTGTAATATCTCAATATTCCATGTATTGTTGTCTTTGTTGTTTTTAATATTTCACAGATATCTTATTTTGTAATATTGATGTTCAACCCCTTTATTATTTTCCCTTATAACAAGGTTATAAGGGAAAATAATAGCATTCTTAATACAGAATGCTAATTAAATTAGGGATGGAGGGGTTAAAAAAGAAAAAATATGAAGCTCGCCTCATCCACTAGTTCGCAGCCCAGCTCCTCTTCTTTCTTCTTCTTTGAGGACCTGGGAGGAAAAGGACCTTTGGTGACGTCACTGCGCTCATCACATGGTCCATCATCCATGAACGCAGTGACGTCACCAAAGGTCCTTTTCCTCCGAAGGTCCTCGAGGAAGAAGAAAGAAGGCGAGCTGAGCTGCGCAAACAAGTGGGTGAGGTGAGTTTAATATTTTTTTTTATTTTTTTTAACCCCTCCATCCCTAATTTACTTAGCATTCTGTATTAAGAATGCTATTATTTTCCCTTATAAAAATGTTAAAATGGAAAATAATAAAATCTACACAACACCGATCCCAAACCCGAACTTCTGTGAAGAAGTCCTTGTTCGGGTCTGGGTACCAAACATGCCGATTTTTCTCACTCACGTGCAAAACGCATTAAACTGCTTTGCACTCCTGCGGAAATATCACGCATTTTCCCGCAACACACCCGCATCTTTTCCCGAACACGCCCGTGTGAACCCAGCCTCACACTTTCACCACAGCAACATGAGAACAGTTCACACTGTGCAGGTTCAGAAATACCGCCATCCGTGGCACAAAAGCAAATAATCATCCATTTCTGCAACTCTTATAAATCATCACGTTTACCCATGACAACAACGAGGGATATATGTGCAGACAGCCTATCACCCCTTATATACCCACTGAGGGATATGTGTGCAGGAAGCCTTTCACACCTTATATACCCACCGAGGGATATGTGTGCAGACAGCCTATCACACCCCTTATATACCCACCGAGGGATATATATGCAGACAGCCTATCACACCCCTTATATACCCACCGAGCGCTATGCTTGCAGACAGCCTATAACACCTTATATACCTACCAAGAGATATGTGTGCAGACAGCCTATCACACCTTATACACTCACCTAAAGAATTATTAGGAACACCACACTAATACGGTGTTGGACCCCCTTTTGCCTTCAGAACTGCCTTAATTCTACGTGGCATTGATTCCACAAGGTGCTGATAGCATTCTTTAGAAATGTTGGCCCATATTGATAGGATAGCATCTTGCAGTTGATGGAGATTTGAGGGATGCACATCCAGGGCACGAAGCTCCCGTTCCACCACATCCCAAAGATGCTCTATTGGGTTGAGATCTGGTGACTGTGGGGCCATTTTAGTCCAGTGAACTCATTGTCATGTTCAAGAAACCAATTTGAAATGATTCGAGCTTTGTGACATGGTGCATTATCCTGCTGGAAGTAGCCACCAGAGGATGGATACATGTTCTCATTCTGTTTACGCCAAATTCGGACTCTACCATTTGAATGTCTCAACAGAAATCGAGACTCATCAGACCAGGGAACATTTTTCCAGTCTTCAACAGTCCAATTTTGGTGAGCTCGTGCAAATTGTAGCCTCTTTTTCCTATTTGTAGTGGAGATGAGTGGTACCCGGTGGGGTCTTCTGCTGTTGTAGCCCATCCGCCTCAAGGTTGTGCGTGTTGTGGCTTCACAAATGCTTTGCTGCAGACCTCGGTTGTATCGAGTAGTTATTTCAGTCAACGTTGCTCTTCTATCAGCTTGAATCAGTCGGCCCATTCTCCTCTGACCTCTAGCATCCACAAGGCATTTTCGCCCACAGGACTGCCGCATACTGGATGTTTTTCCCTTTTCACACCATTCTTTGTAAACCCTAGAAATGGTTGTGCGTGAAAATCCCAGTAACTGAGCAGATTGTGAAATACTCAGACCGGCCCGTCTGGCACCAACAACCATGCCACGCTCAAAATTGCTTAAATCACCTTTCTTTCCCATTCTGACATTCAGTTTGGAGTTCAGGAGATTGTCTTGACCAGGACCACCCCCCTAAATGCATTGAAGAAACTGCCATGTGATTGGTTGACTAGATAATTGCATTAATGAGAAATAGAACAGGTGTTCCTAATAATTCTTTAGGTGAGTGTATACCCACGAGGGATATGTGGGCAGGCAGCCTATCACACCTTATATTCCCACTGAGGGATATGTAAGAAGACAGCCTATCACACACCTTAAATACCCACCAAGGGACATGTGTGCAGACAGCCTATCACACCTTATATACCCACTGAGGGATATGTGAGCAGACAGCCTATCACACCTTATATACCCACCAAGAAATATGTGTGCAGACAGCCTATCACACTTTATATACCCACCGAAGTATATGTGTTCAGGCAGCCTATCACACATTATATACCCACCGAGAAATATGTGTGCAGACAGCCTATCGCACCCCTTATATACCCACCGAGGGATATGTGAGCAGACAGCCTATCACACCCCTTATATACCCACCAAGGAATATGTGTGCAGACAGCCTATCACACCTTATATACCTACCAAGGGATATGTGTGCAGACAGTCTATCACACCTTATATACCCACGAGGGATATGTAAGAAGACAGCCTATCGCACACCTTAAATACCCACCGAGGGATATGTGTGCAGACGGCCTATCACACCTTATATACCCACTGAGGGATAATGTGAGCAGACAGCCTATCACACCTTATATACCCACCAAGAAATATGTGTGCAGACAGCATATCGCACACCTTATATACCCACCGAGGGATATGTGTGCAGACAGCCTATCACACCGTATATACCCACCGAGGAATATGTGTGCAGGCAGCCTATCACACCCCTTATATACCTACCGAGGGATATGTGTGCAGACAGCCTATCACACCTTATATACCTACCAAGGGATATGTGTGCAGACAGTCTATCACACCTTATATACCCACGAGGGATATGTAAGAAGACAGCCTATCGCACACCTTAAATACCCACCGAGGGATATGTGTGCAGACAGCCTATCACACCTTATATACCCACTGAGGGATAATGTGAGCAGACAGCCTATCACACCTTATATACCCACTAAGAAATATGTGTGCAGACAGCATATCGCACACCTTATATACCCACCGAGGGATATGTGTGCAGACAGCCTATCACACCTTATATACCCACTGAGGGATATGTAAGAAGACAACCTATCGCACACCTTATATACCCACCGAGGGATATGTGTGCAGACAGCCTATCACACCTTATATACACACCAAGGAATATGTGTACAGACAGCCTATCACACCCCTTATATACCCACCGAGGGATATGTGTGCAGACAGCCTATCACACCTTATATACCCACCGAGGGATATGTGAGCAGACACCTTATCGCATACCTTATATACCCACCGAGGGATATGTGTGCAGACAGCCTATCACACCCCTTATATACCCACCGAGCGCTATATGTGCAGACAGCGTATCACACCCCTTATATAACTACCGAGGGATATGTGTGCAGACAGCCTATCACACCTTATATACCCACCGAGGAATATGTGTGCAGACAGCTTTTCACATCCCTTATATACCCACCAAGGGATATGTGTGCAGACAGCCTATCACACCCCTTATATACCCACCGAGGGATATGTGTTCAGACTGGCTATCACACCCTTTATATACCCACCAAGAGATATGTGTGCAGACGGCCTATCACACCTTATGTACCTACCGAGGGATATGGGTGCAGACAGCCTATCACACCCCTTATATACCTACCGAGGGATATGTGTGCAGACAGCCTATCACACCTTATATACCCACCAAGGGATATATGTGCTGACAGCATATCACACCTTAGATACCCACCAAGAGTATGTGTGCAGACAGCCTATCACATCCCTTATATACCCTGTTGTCCATTTTCGTAAACTTCCCTTGCCATCCATCCCCAAAAGGTTCTCAATTGGATTTAGATCAGGGGAACACGCAGGATGGGCCAAAAGAGTGATGTTATTCTCCTGGAAGAAGTCCCTTGTCCTGCGGGCATTGTGTACTGTAGCGTTGTCCTGTTGAAAAACCCAGTCGTTACCACACAGACGAGGGCCCTCAGTCATGAGGAATGCTCTCTGCAACATCTGGACATAGCCAGCGGCCGTTTGACGCCCCTGCACTTCCTGAAGCTCCATTGTTCCACTGAAGGAAAAAGCACCCCAGACCATTATGGCGCCCCCTCCACTGTGGCGCGTAGAAAACATCTCAGGTGGGATCTGCTTGTCATGCCAGTAACATTGGAAACCATCAGGACCATCAAGGTTAAATTTTTTCTCATCAGAGAATAAAACTTTCTTCCACCTTTGAATGTCCCATGTTTGGTGCTCTCTTGCAAAGTCCAAACGAGCAGTTCTGTGGCGTTCAAGGAGACGAGGTCTTTGAAGACGATTTTTGTTTTAAAAGCCCTTCAGTCTCAGATGCCGTCTGATGGTTATGGGGCTGCAGTCAGCACCAGTAAGGGCCTTAATTTGGGTCGAGGATCGTCCAGTGTCTTGACGGACAGCCAATTGGATCCACCGGCTCAGTGCTGATGAAATTTTTTTGGGTCTTCCACTTGACTTTTTTGTTCCATAACCCTCAGGATCATTTAAGAAATTCCAAATGACTGTCTTACTGCGTCCCACCTCAGCAGCGATGGCGCGCTGTGAGAGACCCTGCTAATGCAGTTCAACAACCCGACCATGTTCAAAAAGGGAGAGTTTTATTGCCTTTGCCATCACAACGTGTGACTACCTGACAGAAAATGACAATGAATCCACATCTTTGCACAGATTTGGCCTTTTAAAGGCATGTGGCCCTAAACTTTTGATCAGCTGAAAAACAGCCTGTTTCAGTTTATTCGTTGTTTTCATTAAATTGTATGCTCAAAAAATGTTTTGTCTCACTCCCATTTCTTCTTGTTGCATGTTGAAGCTCTACTTGGAACCTTGCTAAAATCCAGCCATGCTAAATATGATTTTTTGCCATTTTTCAAGTGTTCTTAAACTTTTGATCAGGACTGTACAAGAATATAACTACTATAATACTGCCTCCTATGTACAAGAATTTAACTACTATAATACTGCTCCTATGTACAGGAATATAACTACTATAATACTGCTCCTATGTACAGGAATATAACTACTATAATACTGCTCCTATGTACAAGAATATATTTACTATAATACTGCTCCTATGTACAAGAATATAACTGCTATAATACTGCCTCCTATGTACAAGAATATAACTACTATAATACTGCTCCTATGTACAAAAATATAACTACTATAATACTGCTCCTATGTACAAGAATATAACTACTATAATACTGCTCCTATGTACAAGAATATAACTACTATAATACTGCTCCTATGTACAAGAATATAACTGCTATAATACTGCTCCTATGTACAAGAATATAACTACTATAATACTGCCTCCTATGTACAAGAATATAACTACTATAATACTGCCTCCTATGTACAAGAATATAACTGCTATAATACTGCTCCTATGTACAAGAATATAACTACTATAATACTGCCTCCTATGTACAAGAATATAACTACTATAATACTGCTCCTATGTACAAGAATATAACTACTATAATACTACTCCTATGTACAAGAATATAACTACTATAATACTGCTCCTATGTACAAGAATATAACTACTATAATACTGCTCCTATGTACAAGAATATAACTACTATAATACTACTCCTATGTACAAGAATATAACTACTATAATACTGCTCCTATGTACAAGAATATAACTACTATAATACTGCTCCTATGTACAAGAATTTAACTACTATAATACTGCTCCCTATGTACAATAATATAACTACTATAATACTACCTCCTATGTGCAAGAATATAATTACTATAATACTGCTCCTATGTACAGGAATATAACTACTATAATACTGCCTCCTATGTACAAGAATATAACTACTATAATACTGCTCCTATGTACAAGAATATAACTACTATAATACTGCTCCTATGTACAGGAATATAACTACTATAATACTGCCTCCTATGTACAAGATTATAACTACTATAATACTGCCTCCTATGTACAAGAATATAACTACTATAATACTGCTCCTATGTACAAGAATATAACTACTATAATACAGCCTCCTATGTACAAGAATATAACTACTATAATACTGCTCCTATGTACAAGAATATAACTACTATAATACTGCATCCTATGTACAAGAATATAACTACTATAATACTGCTCCTATGTACAAGAATATAACTACTATAATACTGCCTCCTATGTACAAGAATATAACTACTATAATACTGTCTACTATGTACAAGAATTAACTACTATAATACTGCCTCCTATGTACAAGAATATAACTACTATAATACTGCCTCCTATGTACAAGAATATAACTACTATAATACTGCTCCTATGTACAAGAATATAACTACTATAATACTGCTCCTATGTACAGGAATATAACTACTATAATACTGCTTCTATTTACAAGAATATAATACTGTATATAACTAATTGTATTAAGTATTAGAGCTTACGCAAAACCTATTTGTAAAGCAACTGCAGTTCAACCCCAAATACTTTCCTCATCTGTCCTATTCACCTGTGATTTTCAAAGAATGAAAATGCGAGCCTCCGCTGATGGCAGGTGAATAATTGATTGTCCTTCCCTTTCATTAATGATGAGTCTTCATTAATATCTTAAGAGCTGATTGTAAATGTTCTTTCATACGAGGATCAGCGGTTAAAAAACATCTTCAAGGTGAATGTAAAAGAGCACTGAAACAAAGAACCTGAAGTGCCGATCCGGGTGCATCGTGGAGGACGTCCTGGCCACGCGCCACAAAGCTTCGGAAGTAAGTTTATCCCTCATTCTGCAGAAAGATACCAGGAGAAGTCGATCGTGTTTCCACCAAGACGTGGGCAACACCACTGCTTATTGGGTTACCTGTAACGGTATACTGCCAAACAGACCATCAAAAACACTGTGCCATACTTAACCCCTTCCCACTCTGTGGCATAGTAGTATGTTGTGCCGGGAAGGTACTTAACAATAGCTGATGTACGGTGATGGAACAGGGTCGTGAGCTGTGCACGCGCCAACACTTGCGGGTATATTGCAAACCTAGAGGCCCCTCTAACAGCTGCGATCATAGATAACTCAGATGTTGGCAGTTTAACCCCTCACATGCTACGGCCAATGCAATTAAGGCTACTTTAATATCTGCGAAATGCAGCTTTTTTGTCCGGCTGATTCTTTGCACATTTGCTAGGTAGTTGTCAGTTCCTTGCTGGACCCTATTATAAGTCAATGAGGTCCAGCGCATAGGTGGCGGTATCCGGTAATGTCAGGGCAGCCTGCAGGAGATCTCTGCTGCACATTTGAAACTAACATAATGCTCAGTGATGTACTATTATGCTTCAGTGATAATACGTTTGTCAGGTGTGGTACACAGCTAGCACCTGGGATCAGAGATAAATCCAATCCCTGCAGTTTAGCCCCTTAGATGCTATGGTCAATGCATTTAACACTCACTGATCTACTTCACCCACAAAGCTCTCGACAGTGCTTCACCCCCCTAAATCTCCTCCTCATCTCTGTCTACCACCCTACCTGTGCTCTGCAAACGATTTAAATCCATCATAATCCAAACCTCTGACTCCCATCTCCAATACTTCTCCAGTGCTGCACCTGTTCTCAGAAATAGTGTTGAGCGTGAATATTCGTATTACGAATTTTTATCGAGAATATCGGCACTTCGAGAATTCACGAATATTTTGAACTAGCAGAAGGACCCGGCTTCACACGGGTGTATTTCATCTATTTCATTTCATGTTTCCGTGTGTCATAAAAAGATATCAACAGTATCCCCCATAACAGTGACCTCCACAGTGTTTGCCCCTTTAACAATGACCTCCACAGTGCCTGCCACCTTAACATCGACCTCCACAGTGGCCGCCCCTTCAAAATTGACCATAACAGTGGCCGCCTCTTTAATATTGACCTCCACAGTGCCCACCCCTTTAACCCCTTAAGGACGCAGGGCGTATCGGTACGCCCTATTTCCCGAGTCCTTAAGGACTCAGGGCGTACCGGTACGTCCTAACTTGAAATCGGCATTCCGGCGCCCCAGGGGTTAATCGGAACGGGATTTCGGCTGAAATCATTCAGCCGGCATCCCGTAACAATGCAGGGGGGGTCATTTGACCCCCCCGCATCGACGATCGCAGAAAACCGCAGGTCAATTCAGACCTGCGGTTTTCTGCGTTTCCGGTCCATTCGGGTGTCCTGTGACCCGATGAACCGGAAAAAGACTGCGATCGGTGGCGTAATTATACACCACCTATCGCAGTCCGAGGATTTGAAGAGGCGGTGCTGGCCCTGGTGCTGAACGCCGCTGTCCAGGGTCCTGATTGGTGCAGGGGAGAGAGGCGCAAGATTCAAACTTCCTGCGCTCCTCTCTCCCCTCCTCTTCCTGTTCTGCACGAGCACCCTGCAGCACCGTCCAGCACCAGCTCCTGTGTCCCCCTAATCGGAATCCATCACCCTCCTGCACCCATCGCCACCCAGGTAGGTTAGGGTCAGTGAGGGAGAGGCACCGTTAGGCAGGGAAAGAAGGGAAAAGTTAGTTAGGAAAAAAAACAAAAAAAAAACTTTTATTCCCAAACTTTCTTTGATCCATCCATCAGACCCCAGATCCCCCCCTGCCACTTGCCCCCCCCCACCAGACCCCCCCACCACCAGACCCCCACCCCACCCCCCTTCCCCACCACCAGCCCCCACCACCAGCCCCCCCCTTCCCTGACCACCAGCCCCCTTACCACCACTTTTTTTTTTTCTGCGTGCGCTGACTGGCCGGCACTTTTTAGCGTCCGTCCAGTGTTATCGCATCGCCCGCCCCACCACCCCACCGACCGCTGATCAGCGTTGTACCGCTGATCAGCAAGTTTGAACTTTTTTTTTCCTAACACTTGCCCTTTCTTTTTTTGCCTTTTTTAGTACGCGAACACCCGTTGCCCCCACACACACGCACATATAATAAAGGTTTCCACACACGCACACACACCCATGGCCCGCCGGATGTTCTCGGCCGAGGAGGCATACGCCCAGATTGCCTCCGACTCTGAGAGCCCCAGTGAGGATGAGGATGACCCCACGTTCCTTTTATCATCCGCATCCTCCTCATCATCATCTGATGACGATGAGCCACCAAGGCGGCGGAGACGCCGCCAGGCGGAGCCAGGGGCCCCACATGCTAGGGATCCTGTGGCCCACCCTAGTACGAGCCGCCCTGGGGTTCGTACTGGTTTCCCGGCCCACCAAATAAGTCCACCGGAGCCCCCTGCCGATGAACTTAGCTGGTGTCCCCCAGTGGACTTTGAGCCTGAGATTCCGGATTTTGCTGGCAATCCTGGAATCCAGATTCCCACAGTGGGGTTTACTGAAATAGACTATTTTAGTTTTTTTTTCAGTAACCCACTGGTGAATCTGATGGTGGAGCAGACGAATCTGTACGCCCAACAGTTCGTCGCTCAAAACCCAGGCTCATTTTTGGCTAGACCCGGTGGCTGGACGCCGGTCAGTGCAGCCGAGATGAGGACATTTTGGGGCCTCGTGCTGCATATGGGTCTAGTTCAAAAACCCAGTGTCAGGCAATACTGGAGTGGGGACATACTATACCAGACCCCACTGTACAGTATGGTCATGATACGTCACCGGTTTGAGGCCATCCGGAAATGTCTGCATTATTCCGATAATGCAGCATGTCCACCCCAAGGTGATCCTGCCTATGACCGGCTGTATAAGATACGGCCGGTCATCGATCACTTTGGGGCCACATTTCAGCAGGCCTACGTACCTGGAAGGGAGGTCGCGGTTGATGAGTCTCTCGTTGCGTTCAAGGGGAGACTCAGTTTCCGCCAATATATTCCCACAAAGCGGGCGAGGTATGGCGTGAAGCTATACAAAATTTGTGAGAGTACCTCAGGGTACACTTACAAATTTCGTTTGTACGAGGGGCGAGATTCCCGGATTCAACCCCCAGAATGTCCCCCCACTCTGGGTGTTACCGGGAAACTCGTGTGGGACCTTATGTACCCACTGCTGGATAAGGGTTACCACTTGTACATGGACAACTTTTATACCAGCATTCCCTTGTTCAGGTCCCTTGCCGCCAGATCCACGTTCGCTTGTGGGACCGTGCGGAAAAATCAACGCGGCCTCCCTGCCTACCCCCTCCAGGTACCTATCCCCAGGGGTGAGACCCGTGCCCTTACCACTGGAAACCTGTTGCTGGTCAGGTATAAGGACAAGAGGGATGTCCTTATGCTGTCCACAATCCACGGTAACGGCATCACCCCTGTGCCTGTGCGAGGTACCGCGGCAACGGTCCTCAAGCCCGATTGTATCGTCGACTACAATCGGTATATGGGAGGAGTTGATCTCTCTGATCAAGTCCTCACGCCATATAACGCCATGCGCAAAACCCGGGCATGGTACAAAAAAGTTGCGGTCTACTTGGTGCAGGTTGCCATGTACAACTCTTTTGTACTATCCCGAAGCGCTGGCAGCACAGGGACATTCCTCCAATTCTATGAGGCAGTCCTCAAGGACCTGATCTTTTCGGACCGGGAAAGAGCAGGCCGGAGTACTTCGGGAATTGGAGGCGCCCGGATCGTCCCTGGCCAACACTTTCCAGGTGTGGTCCCCCATACTGGAAAGAAGGGACGAACCCAAAAAAAGTGCAGAGTGTGTCGCAGGAGGGGGATACGGAAGGACACCACCACTCAGTGCGACACGTGCCCCGATCATCCGGGCCTCTGCGTTATCGATTGCTTCAGGGAGTATCACACTTCCATGGAGTACTAAATTTTTATAATCCCCAACATTCCACTAGAGAACATAAAAAACTATGGCTCTCAGACTTTGGAGACACGGAAACATTTTTTTTTTCCCAAAAAAATATTAGTTTTAGTGCAGGCATCCTCAAACTGCGGCCCTCCAGATGTTGTAAAACTATAACTCCCAGCATGCCCAGACAACCTACAGCCATCAGCAGGGCATGGTGGGAATTGTAGTTTTACAACATCTGGAGGGCCGCAGTTTTAAGGATGCCTGCTTAGTGTCTCCAAAGTCTGAGAACCATACATATTGGGCATCGTCGCGTGCGTAAAAGTCGTCGCTATAAAAATAACTTTTGCCCAAACGCCTCGGATGAACGGTGTTAAAAATCTAAAATAAAAACGGTGCCAAAACAACCATTTTTGGGCAAAATTTCCATTTGAATCCTTTTTGCCGGTAATAAAGCAAGGGTTAACCGCCAAACAAAACTCAATATTTATGGCCCTGATTCTGTAGTTTGCAGAAACACCCCATATGTGGTCGTAAATGGCTATATAGCCGCACGGCAGGGCATAGAACGAAGGGAACTCCATATGGTTTCTAGAAGGCAGATTTTCAATGGACAGTTTTTTTTTTGACACCATGTCCCATTAGAAGCCCCCCCTGATGTAGCCTAGACTAGAAACTCCAAAAAAGTGACCCCATCTAAGAAACTACACCCCTCAAGGTATTCAAAAGTTACTTTACAAACTATGTTAACCCTTTAGGTGTTCCACAAAACTAAATAGCGAATGTAGAAACAATTTTAGAATTTTTTTTTTGTTACATTGCCTCAAAAAAGAGTAATATAGAGCAACCAAAAATCATATTTACCCCTAAAAAAGTCCCAAAACAACAACCACCTTATCTCGTAGTTTCCTAGATGGGGTCACTTTTGTGGAGTTTCTACTCTAGGGGTGCATCAGGGGGCTTGAAAGGGTACATGGTGTAAATAAACCAGTCCAGCAAAATCTGCCTTCCAAAAACCATATGACGTTCCCCTTCTTCTATGTCCTGCCGTTTAGCCAAATAGTAGTTTACGACCACATATGGGGTGTTTCTGCAAACTACAGAATTGGGGCAACCCATTTTGAGTTTTGCTTGGCAGTTAACCCTTGTTTTACTCCTGGAAAAAATTGATTATATTGGAAAATTTTCCAAAAAATAGAAATTTCAAAATTGTTTCTCCATCTGCCATTAACTCTTGTGGAACACCTAAAGGGTTAACAACGTTTGTAAACCCAGTTTTGAATACCTTGAGGGGTGTACTTTCTTAGATGGAGTCACTTTTTTGAAATTTCTATTCTAGGGGTGCAACAGGGGGCTTCAAATGGGACATGGTATAAACAAAACCAGTCCTGCAAAATCTGCCTTCCAAAACCCATATGGTGTTCCCCTTCTTCTATGTGCTCCCGTTCGGCCAAACAGTAGTTTACGACCACATATGGGGTGTTTCTGCAAACTACAGAATCGGGGCAACCCATTTTGAGTTTTGTTTGGCAGTTAACCCTTGTTTTACTCCTGGAAAAAATTGATTATATTGGAAAATTTTCCAAAAAATAGAAATTTCTAAATTGTTTCTCCATCTGCCATCAACTCTTGTGGAACACCTAAAGGGTTAACAAAGTTTGTAAACCCAGTTTTGAATACCTTGAGGGGTGTACTTTCTTAGATGGAGTCACTTTTTTGAAATTTCTATTCTAGGGGTGCAACAGGGGGCTTCAAATGGGACATGGTATAAACAAAACCAGTCCTGCAAAATCTGCCTTCCAAAACCCATATGGTGTTCCCCTTCTTCTATGTGCTCCCGTTCGGCCAAACAGTAGTGTACGACCACATATGGGGTGTTTCTGCAAACTACAGAATCGGGGCAACCCATTTTGAGTTTTGTTTGGCAGTTAACCCTTGTTTTACTCCTGGAAAAAATTGATTATATTGGAAAATTTTCCAAAAAATAGAAATTTCAAAATTGTTTCTCCATCTGCCATTAACTCTTGTGGAACACCTAAAGGGTTAACAACGTTTGTAAACCCAGTTTTGAATACCTTGAGGGGTGTACTTTCTTAGATGGAGTCACTTTTTTGAAATTTCTATTCTAGGGGTGCAACAGGGGGCTTCAAATGGGACATGGTATAAACAAAACCAGTCCAGCAAAATCTGCCTTCCAAAACCCATATGGTGTTCCCCTTCTTCTATGTGCTCCCGTTCGGCCAAACAGTAGTTTACGACCACATATGGGGTGTTTCTGCAAACTACAGAATCGGGGCAACCCATTTTGAGTTTTGTTTGGCAGTTAACCCTTGTTTTACTCCTGGAAAAAATTGATTATATTGGAAAATTTTCCAAAAAATAGAAATTTCAAAATTGTTTCTCCATCTGCCATCAACTCTTGTGGAACACCTAAAGGGTTAACAAAGTTTGTAAACCCAGTTTTGAATACCTTGAGGGGTGTACTTTCTTAGATGGAATCACTTTTTTGAAATTTCTATTCTAGGGGTGCAACAGGGGGCTTCAAATGGGACATGGTATAAACAAAACCAGTCCTGCAAAATCTGCCTTCCAAAACCCATATGGTGTTCCCCTTCTTCTATGTGCTCCCGTTCGGCCAAACAGTAGTTTACGACCACATATGGGGTGTTTCTGCAAACTACAGAATCGGGGCAACCCATTTTGAGTTTTGTTTGGCAGTTAACCCTTGTTTTACTCCTGGAAAAAATTGATTATATTGGAAAATTTTCCAAAAAATAGAAATTTCAAAATTGTTTCTCCATCTGCCATTAACTCTTGTGGAACACCTAAAGGGTTAACAACGTTTGTAAACCCAGTTTTGAATACCTTGAGGGGTGTACTTTCTTAGATGGAGTCACTTTTTTGAAATTTCTATTCTAGGGGTGCAACAGGGGGCTTCAAATGGGACATGGTATAAACAAAACCAGTCCTGCAAAATCTGCCTTCCAAAACCCATATGGTGTTCCCCTTCTTCTATGTGCTCCCGTTCGGCCAAACAGTAGTTTACGACCACATATGGGGTGTTTCTGCAAACTACAGAATCGGGGCAACCCATTTTGAGTTTTGTTTGGCAGTTAACCCTTGTTTTACTCCTGGAAAAAATTGATTATATTGGAAAATTTTCCAAAAAATAGAAATTTCAAAATTGTTTCTCCATCTGCCATCAACTCTTGTGGAACACCTAAAGGGTTAACAAAGTTTGTAAACCCAGTTTTGAATACCTTGAGGGGTGTACTTTCTTAGATGGAGTCACTTTTTTGAAATTTCTATTCTTGGGGTGCAACAGGGGGCTTCAAATGGGACATGGTATAAACAAAACCAGTCCTGCAAAATCTGCCTTCCAAAACCCATATGGTGTTCCCCTTCTTCTATGTGCTCCCGTTCGGCCAAACAGTAGTTTACAACCACATATGGGGTGTTTCTGCAAACTACAGAATCGGGGCAACCCATTTTGAGTTTTGTTTGGCAGTTAACCCTTGTTTTACTCCTGGAAAAAATTGATTATATTGGAAAATTTTCCGAAAAATTGAAATTTCAAAATTGTTTCTCCATCTGCCATTAACTCTTGTGGAAGACCTAAAGGGTTAATAAAGTTTGAAAAGTTTTGAATACCTTGAGGGGTGTAGTTTTTAGAATGGGGTCATTTTTGGGAGGTTTCTATTATCTAAGCCTCACAATATGACTTCAAACCTGAACTGGTCCATAAAAAGTGGGATTTTGAAGATTTCTGAAAATTTCAAAATTTGCTTCTAAACTTCTAAGCCTTGTAACATCCCCAAAAAATAAAATATCATTCCCAAAATGCTGCAAACATGAAGTAGACATATGAGGAATGTAAAGTCATCACAATTTTTGGGGGTATTACTATGTATTACAGAGGTAGAGAAACTGAAACTTTGAAATTTGCTAATTTTTCAAAATTTTCGGTAAAAATTTTATTTTTTTATGCAAAAAAATTAACTTTTTTGACCCAATTTTAGCAGTGTCATGAAGTACAATATGTGACGAAAAAACAATCTCAGAACGGCCTGGGTAAGTCAAAGCGTTTTAAAGTTATGAGCACTTAAAGTGACACTGGTCAGATTTGCAAAAAATGGCCAAGTCCTTAAGGTGAAATAGGGCCGAGTCCTTAAGGGGTTAACAGTGACCTCCACAGTGCCCGCCTTTTTAACAATGTTTGCATCTTTAACAATGACCTGCCCCTTCAACAGTGACCTCCACAGTGCCGGCTCCTTTAACAGTAACCTCCACATTGTCTGCCCCTTTAACAATGACCTCCACAGTGCCCGCCCCTTTAACAGTGACCTCCACATTACCCGTCCCTTTAACAGTGACCTCCACAGTGCCCACCCCTTTAACAGTGACCACCCCTTTAACAGTGACCTTCATAGTGCCCGCCCCTTTAACAGTGACTTCCACAGTACCCAGCATTTAACCGCCTCCGGACCGCCTAACGCAGGATTGCGTTCCGGTGGTGGTCGATTCATACCTCCTGGACGCGCCGGCGCGTCAACTCGCAAGAGGCGAGATTTCCTGTGAACGCGCGCACACAGGAGCGCGCGTTCACAGGAACCGAAGGTAAACGAGTGGATCTGCAGCCTGCCAGCGGCGATCGTTCGCTGGCAGGCTGTAGATGCGATTTTTTTTAACCCCTTAAAGGTATATTAGACGCTGTTTTGATAACAGCGTCTAATATACCTGCTACCTGGTCCTCTGGTGGTCCCTTTTGCTTGTATCGACCACCAGAGGACACAGGCAGCTCTGTAAGTAGCACCAATCACCACTACACTACACCCCCCCCCCCCACCTGTCACTTATTAACCCCTGATCACCCCATATAGACTCCCTGATCACCCCCCTGTCATTGATCACCCCCCTGTAAGGCTCCATTCAGACGTCAGTATGTGGGGTGTGGGGTCAGTATGTGGGGTGTGGGGTGTCTTCTTTCCAAAATGGGGTCACATGTGGGGTATTTATACTGCCCTGGCATTTTAGGGGCCCTAAAGCGTGAGAAGAAGTCTGGAATCCAAATGTCTAAAAATGCCCTCCTAAAAGGAATTTGGGCCCCTTTGCGCATCTAGGCTGCAAAAAAGTGTCACACATGTGGTATCGCCGTACTCAGGAGAAGTAGGGCTATGTGTTTTGGGGTGTCATTTTACATATACCCATGCTGGGTGAGATAAATATTTCTGTCAAATGCCAACGTTATATAAAAAAAAATGGGAAAAGTTGACTTTTACAGAGATATTTCTCTCACCCAGCATGGGTATATGTAAAAATACACCCCAAAACACATTTCCCTACTTCTTCTGAGTACGGCGATACCACATGTGTGACAAAGATACCACATGTGTGGCAAAGGGGCCCACATTCTAAAGAGCACCTTTAGGATTTCTCAGGACATTTTTTACACATTTGAATTTAAAACTACTTCTCACGCATTAGGGCCCCTAAAATGCCAGGGCAGTATAACTACCCCACAAGTGACCCCATTTTGGAAAGAAGACACCCCAAGGTATTTCGTGATGGGCATAGTGAGTTCATAGAAGTTTTAATTTTTTGTCACAAGTTAGTGGAATATGAGAATTTGTAAGGGGAAAAAAAAAAATCATAAATTTCCGCTAACTTGTGCGGAAAAAAAAAATTCTAGGAACTCGCCATGCCCCTCACGGAATACCTTGGGGTGTCTTCTTTCCAAAATGGGGTCACTTGTGGGGTATTTATACTGCCCTGGCATTTTAGGGGCCCTAATGCGTGAGAAGTAGTTTAAAATCCAAATGTGTTAAAAATGCCCTGTGAAATCCTAAAGGTGCTCTTTAGAATTTGGGCCCCTTTGCCCACCTAGGCTGCAAAAAAGTGTCACACATGTGGTATCGCCGTACTCAGGAGAAGTAGGGCTATGTGTTTTGGGGTGTCTTTTTACATATACCCATGCTGAGTGAGATAAATATCTCTGTCAAATGACAACTTTGTATAAAAAAATGGGAAAAGTTGTCTTTTAGAGAGATATTTCTCTCACCCAGCATGGGTATATGTAAAAAGACACCCCAAAACACATTGCCCTACTTCTCCTGAGTACGGCGATACCACATGTGTGACACTTTTTTGCAGCCTAGGTGGGCAAAGGGGCCCACATTCTAAAGAGCACCTTTAGGATTTCACAGGGCATTTTTTACACATTTGAATTTAAAACTACTTCTCACGCATTAGGGCCCCTAAAATGCCAGGGCAGTATAAATACCCCACAAGTGACCCCATTTTGGAAAGAAGACACCCCAAGGTATTCCGTGATGGGCATAGTGAGTTCATGGAAGTTTTTATTTTTTGTCACAAGTTAGTGGAATATGAGACTTTGTAAAAAAAAAAAAAAAAAAAATCATCATTTTCCACTAACTTGTGACAAAAAATAAAAAGTTCTATGTGTCCACTGGCCAGGCCACCACTCATACCGTTACAGGGTGTCACACTCAATACCTGGCAGATAAAAAAAAGCCAATTTATTTGTTCTCTGTGATATAATCTCAGTTGCCAGACAGCGAGAGGCTGCAGGCTCACAGACTGTACTGTGTCCACTGGCCAGGCCACTACTCATACCGTTACAGGGTGTCACACTCACAATACCTGGCAGATAAAAAAAAGCCAATTTATTTGTTCTCTGTGATATAATCGCAGTTGCCAGACAGCGAGAGGCTGCAGGCTCACAGACTGTACTGTGTCCACTGGCCAGGCCACCACTCATACCGTTACAGGGTGTCACACTCACAATACCTGGCAGATTAAAAAAAGCCAATTTATTTGTTCTCTGTGATATAATCGCAGTTGCCAGACAGCGAGAGGCTGCAGGCTCACAGACTGTACTGTGTCCACTGCCCACCACTTATATAGGGTGGCACAGTACCCTGCACACATAGTACCACTTATCTAAAAAAAAATGACAGGCAGAGGCAGTGATTTCCACTGGCCCTGGAAAAATGCCCAGTGTTCAGAGGCCACGTACCCTGAACCCGAAAAATTCGGAGAAAATAGTTGACTGGCTTACACAGGACACCCAATCTTCAACAGCTTCCGCTAAGAACCTTGATGCACCATCCTCCTCCAGCTCAGCTTCGGTCACCTGCTCTCAAGTTACCACTCTCCCGCCCGCCGCCACCACCATCACTACCACCACAGCCGCTTCACTTGATCCGTCAGAGGATTTATTTACACATCAGTTGGATGAAATTAGTGATGCGCAACCATTATTGCCAGAGGATGTAGATAACAGGGATATGTCTCAGTCAGGCAGGATTACACACATGGACGTACAGTGTGATGATGATGATGTTGTACCCGCTGCTGCTTCCTTTGCTGAGGTGTCAGATACAAGTGAAGTGGTTGATGATGACGATTTGTCCGTGGGTGCCACGTGGGTGCCTGCTCGAAGAGAAGAAGAAGAGGGGGAAAGTTCAGAAGGGGAGACAGAGAGAAGGAGGAGACAAGTTGGAATCAGGGGGAGGTCGTCGCAAGGAGATAGTGGCACAGTCAGACAGCATGTATCGGCACCTGGGGTCAGGCAGACAGCACGCCAATCAACGCATGCTGTTGCCACCACCAGAATGCCATCATTGCAAAGCTCAGCAGTGTGGCATTTTTTTTTGTATGTCTGCCTCTGATAACAGCAATGCCATTTGCAACCTGTGCCAAAAGAAACTGAGTCGTGGGAAGTCCAACACCCACCTCGGTACAACTGCTTTGCGAAGGCACATGATCGCACATCACAAACGCCTATGGGATCAACACATGAGTATAAGCAGCACACAAACTCAAAGCCGCCATCCTCCTCCTGGTCCAGCATCTTCAGTCACGTCAACCACTGCTGTCCTCCTTGCCCCCTCTCAAACATCCGCCACTCCGTCTCTCGCCTTGAGCAGTTCCTGCTCATCTGCCCACAGTCAGGTGTCTGTCAAGGACATGTTTGAGCGTAAGAAGCCAATGTTACAAAGTCACCCCCTTGCCCGGCGTCTGACAGCTGGCTTGACGGAACTCTTAGCCTGCTTCAACAAAGAGAATCGGTACAACGTGTTTACCTAATAAAGTAGAATTTTTATTGTGACATAAAACTAACATACAAACATACATGTAGAGCCCATACAGTGTGCCTCTAGAGGCAGTTCACAATGCATTCACTAGTAGCAGATCTAAATTGTTTAAATGCCTGCATTCACCTGGAGGGTGTTGTGAGTGCAGGGCCTGGATCAGCATATATTATTTGAAGCTATATCCAGCCCTGTAATCATTCCTTTCTCCAATTAAAACAGGTATAGGTATGAATGCAGGCAGGCATAGGTTGCATATATATGCTGAGATCGTGACTGTTCAAATAATTAATCATCAGGCACTGAAGCCCATGTATCAGACCGATCTAAATCCTTCACCTACCCGATATCTAGTGGCGTGCGTGTGAGCTGTCTCTGTGCGGCGTCTCCTCGACGTACGTTTCGCTTGTTGCTTCTTCAGGAGGAACTCTTAGCCTGCCAGCATTTACCATACCAGCTGGTGGAGTCTGAGGCCTTCAAAAAATTTGTCGCTATTGGGACACCACAGTGGAAGGTACCCGGACGAATCCCAAACCTCTACTCTGAAATTGAAAAGGAAGTCATGGCATCTCTGGCATACAGTGTTGGGGCAAGGGTCCATCTGACCACTGATATCTGGTCTGCAAAGCACGGTCAGGGCAGGTATATCACCTACACTGCGCATTGGGTCAACCTGCTGACGGCTGACAAGCATGGAATGTGTGGCTCTGCAGCGGAGTTGGTGACACCGCCACGACTTGCAGGCAGGCCTACTGCCACCTCCTCTACTCCTCCTACTCCATCCTCTTCGCTAACCTCCTCGGCTGAGTCCTCTGCTGCTTCTGTGTCTTGCTCCACATCAACTGAATCCCCCCAGCTCCCCAGGGGCTATTCCACATCCCGGATACGACAGTGTCAAGCTGTCTTGGGGTTGACTTGCCTTAAAGCAGAGAGCCACACCGGACCAGCACTCCTGTCCACCCTGAACGCACAGGTGGATCAGTGGCTGACCCCGCACCAACTGGAGATCGGCAAAGTGGTGTGTGACAATGGAAGCAATTTGTTGGCAGCATTAAATTTGGGCAAGTTGTCACATGTGCCGTGCATGGCACATGTGTTGAATCTCATCGTACAACGCTTTGTGTCTAAGTACCCAGGCTTACAGGACATCCTCAAGCAGGCCAGGAAGGTGTGTGGCCATTTCAGGCATTCCTACACGGCCATGGCGCACTTTTCAGATATCCAGCGGCGAAACAACATGCCAGTGAGGCGCTTGATTTGCGACAGCCAGACATGTTGGAATTCAACACTCCTAATGTTCGACCGCCTGCTCCAACAAGAAAAAGCCGTCAACGAGTATTCGTATGACCGGGGTGCTAGGACAGCCTCTGCGGAGCTGGGAACTTTTTTTCCACGTTACTGGACGCTCATGTGCAATGCCTGTAGGCTCATGCGTCCTTTTGAGGAGGTGACAAACCTAGTCAGTCGCACCGAAGGCACCATCAGCGACCTCATCCCATTTGTTTTCTTCCTGGAGCGTGCCCTGCGAAGAGTGCTGGATCAGGCTGTAGATGAGCGTGAAGAGGAAGAGTTGTGGTCACCATCACCACCAGAAACAGCCGTATCAGCATTGCTTGCCGGACCTGTGGCAACGCTGGAAGAGGAGTATGAGGAAGAGGAGTCAGAGGAGGAATGTGGCTTTGAGGAGGAGGAAGACCAACCACAGCAGGCATCCCAGGGTGCTCGTTGTTGTCACCTATCTGGGACCCGTGGTGTTGTACGTGGCTGGGGTGAAGAACAGACCGTCAATGACATCAGTGAGGACGAGGAACGGGAAATGAGTAGCTCGGCATCCAACCTTGTGCAAATGGGGTCTTTCATGCTGTCATGTCTGTTGAGGGACCCTCGTATAAAAAGGATGAAGGAGAATGACCTGTACTGGGTGGCCACGCTACTAGACCCCCGGTATAAGCAGAAAGTGGCGGAAATGTTACCAAATTACCGAAAGTCGGAAAGGATGCAGCAGTTCAAAACCAAACAAAAAAATATGCTTTACACAGCTTATAAGGGGGATGTCACAGCACAACTGGAATCTAACAGGGGAAGAGATGAAAGTAATCCTCCTCCTCCCACGACCACACCGGCAAGAATAGGACGCTTTACAGACGTGTTGTTGATGGAGGACATGCAGAGCTTTTTCAGTCCTACATATCGCCACAGCCCTTTGGGATCCAGCCTTAGAGAACGACTCGACCGACAGGTAGCAGACTACCTCGCCTTAACTGCAGATATCGACACTCTGAGGAGCGATGAACCCCTTGACTACTGGGTGTGCAGGCTTGACCTGTGGCCTGAGCTATCCCAGTTTGCGATAGAACTTCTGGCCTGCCCCGCTTCAAGTGTCCTGTCAGAAAGGACCTTCAGTGCAGCAGGAGGCATTGTCACTGACAAGAGAAGTCGCCTCGGTCAAAGTGTTGATTACCTCACCTTCATTAAGATGAATGAGGCATGGATCCCGAAGGGACTGACAGTGGGGGATACGTTTGACTAACAAAAGGCCTGATGACATGCCTTGGCCTCAAAATGGTCCCCACACTGCTGTATTTAATGTCTGCATACCGGATGACTTTCGTGAATTCTCCGCCACCAACTAGGGTTCAAGCTGCAATGTTTTAGTCACCTTTCTGCCTGGAAAACATCAATTTTTCCGGCCGCTGCTACAACAGCGGCTGCAACAATAACATTATTTTTCAGGCATGTGTACATGCCTAATTTTTCTGGCCTCTGGTGCTGCACTGTGGCTGCAAAAACAAAACAAAAAAAAAGGCACATACATGTGTCAATTCCCCTTCGTGATCGTTACCTTGTTGTGGTGAAGGGGCTTGCGTATCACAATGAAGCGATCATCACCTCTATGAGTGTGTTGGCAATGTTGCTTCACCCCAGATGATAAGGCCGTTGCTTCATTATGATCAGACCAAAAGCGATCGGCTGGATGATAAGTTGTATTGGTGTGTTTTTAATACATAAAATAAAAAAATCATAATAAAGTCTCTTAATAGTTTATTAGAAATAATGCAGACAATTTAAAAAATCCCCATCAATTCCAATACAAAGCAAGTACAAAGCTCAGAACTAAATTATTCCAGGATGTCGTAATGGTTCGTTAATTCGACAATGGTTAATCAATTCGACACACGTCCCCGGATAGGGGACGTAACAGGGATTAAACTGATAGGAATAGTACTAGTTCAGAGTAGACACCACTCATATAGGGTGTCACAGCACATTGCTCCGTGCACGCGCAGTGCCCCAACTTGGGAGTAAGAGGACCGACCAAGCTGCTTTTTCCATCTCCCGGTTCCTAAAATCAATTCAGTTAGGTGTATCAGAGTTTGGTCTGTCACTGTGAAGGCAGTCGAAGGTACCCGGCCTAAAAATTTTTTTCACAAAAGGCAATCCCTGATATGGGACGTAACAGGGATTAAACTGATAGGAATAGTACTAGTTAAGACACCACTCATATAGGGTGTCACAGCACAGTGCCCCAACTTGAAAAAACGCAGTGTTCGCCCGATCAGGCCTGATCTTGTGCGCACACTTGCGTTCAGTCCGCCCCACCGCAGTGACATAAAAAAAAATTCTGATCACTGCAAAAACACCGTAAAATCGCTGCGGCGCTATAAAGATCACTTTTGAGCTTTTTGGATCTTTATTAGTGATCGCAGCTTTATTTCGCAAGCACTCCTTTTTACTAGGCAGGTTTGCTCTTTTTCCTGGGTAGTCTCAGAGGAATACCCCCTAAATTTAGTTAGCCCAAAATGTCAAAGGGGTATTCCGCTGAAGAGGCCTACAGGATTCTGGCCCTGATGGATGAAAGCGATGGGGACGCCTCACCCGCTGAATCCAGTGGTTCAGAATATGAACCTGTAGACAGCAGTGGCACTCTAACTGCTAGTGAAGATGACGAGGTTGAGGTCCCTGCTACGGTCAGGCGTACCCGACCCCATGTCAGTGTTCTGCATACCCCGCATGATGAGCCTCATTTGCAGCAGAGTGGTGCTAGCGCTGATCTTGTTTATGGTGTGGCATACACCAGCAGCGCAGCACATCCTGGACCTTCTACCAGCACTGCCGTATTCCCTGGTGAAGTGGCGAGCACCAGAAGGGCAGTTCAAGCTGGTACGGTGGCACGTGCAGTAACTCCCCCAGGGCCGGACCCACCAGTAAGGTCACATAGGCAGTCGCCTAGGGCGCCATTTAGCAGGGGGCGCCCGGCGCCCGTTGCGGTTTAAAAAAAAAAAAATAATAATTGCTTATATAAGTTCGGGCGGCCGAAAATAACTCGGCTGCTGATCCCTCTCCACTGATTAATCCTGAGCCCAGAGGCGAACAAGAAAGGTGGATTAAGCTCCAGTCAGAAAGTAGAGTCCTTGGTGAACTGCTCGACTTCCTTACTAGTGGAAGAGCTCCTGAGAGAGTCCGCAGGAAGAGTGCAGACCCAGAACTATTGAAATTGTGGAGACATCGCCACCAACTCTTCCTTCAAAAAGGCCTGTTGCTAAGAAGGAGCCTGGATCCAGTGTCCTGCGATAGGGTGTACCAGATCCTCATACCATGTCGAGACACCAGTCTTGTATTAAAGATGTATCACAACCGGTCTGGACATTTCGGTGTGCAGAAAACTGAGGCCACCATTTGCAGAAGGTTCTATTGGATTGGGATGAGAGAAGACATTGAAAAATAGTGCAGGGAATGTACTGCCTGTGCCGTCGGGAGAAGTGAACGCCATGACCAGAGAGCGCCTCTCCATCCTATCGTGAGTAAGGCTCCCCTGGAGCTTGTTGCCATTGATCATGTGAAGTTGAAGCCAAGTCGCTCAGGGTATACTTATGCCATGACCATTATTGATCACTTCACTAAGTTTGTTGTAGCAGTGCCTGTGAAGGACCTGACAGCCAAGACTGCGGCGGAAGCATTCTGGAAGCATTTCCTCCTGCCCTACGGCTGCCCAGAGAGAATGCTCACCGACCAGGGGTCTGCGTTTGAATCACAGTTGTTCCAGGAGATGTGCCTGCTACATAACTGCCAGAAGGTCCGGACCACGCCTATCATCCGCAAGGTTACGGACTCTGTGAAAAAATGAATCAAACTCTCATCGAAATGTTGAGAGCAGTGCCCCCTGAGACAAGGGGTAATTGGCCTACTCTGCTGCCACAACTTATGTATACGTATAACAATACCATTCACTGCTCCACCGGGTACACACCCTCTATTTGATGTTCGGCCGTCAAGGGAGGCTGCCTGCTGACCACTCCCTGGACGTGCAAGTACCCGATGCCATCAACCCACTACCAAAGACTGATTGGGTGGTGGAGCATCAAAGACGTCTCCTTGATGCCAAAGAGATTGTTCAGGAGCGCATGGAAAGTGCCCGAGAGCGGCAGCAGAGAGTCTATGACCTGGCTGCTCATGCGGAACCTCTTGCTATAGGAGACGTGGTGTGGTTGAAGAATAACCACCGAACCAGCAAGCTGGACAGTAAGTGGGAGAGGACTCTCTACGTCATAACTGCTATTCCTAATGCTGAGACCCACGTGTACCAAATTTCCAGGGAAGGTAAAGGCTCTCAGATCGTACAGAGGAACCGTTTAAAGCCCTGCATAGAAGGAGAAACTGCAACAGAGGACATTGAGCCAGAGTCTCCTTAACCAGAGTCGTCGGCCCAACCTGTTGATCCTATGCAGGCCATTTAGAACCTGTTACATGACAAAGAGCCACTTCATTGGTTCCTCACACCCAGGTTGAGCTTGGCGGTACCGGCTCCAGTTCCTGCTAGTCCTCAACCCCAGGAGGACCTGTCCCAGGGTATACCTGAAAGGGCTCCAGAACCTGTGGATTCCTCTGGCCCCCCTGAACCAAGGCAGGAAGAGTCTCTGCCAGTAAGGAGATCCACGCGGCCTACTAAAGGGCACCCACCTGTGAGATTCGGAGACTACATTGTTGACCAGAGTAACTCCTCCCGGGAAACTCCTGTTTAACTGTCTACAAGACCAGGGTATGGACTCATTTTGTTCTTTTGAGCCTCCAGGAACTTATGTCATATTTGTATTTTATTATTATGGACTATCCTAGTTATTCCTGATACGCTGTACCAGGTCAGCGCCCCTGTTCCCTATATTATCCTGTGTGAAGAGAACGACACCCCTTTTCACCGCACTTGTTCCTTTGCCAGCGGAGCTGCCTGATATTTTCCTTGCAAATGTAGTGATTGTGTATATGCCTGCTTTGCATTTTTGTCTTTCAGGTCACAGTGTCCAGCTGGGCGGGCCCCCTATGTTGCGCCGAGGGCGGGGCAACCTCAATGTAGCGGTGTATGTAGTGTCCCACTACGTAAGGGTGGGCACTACTAAGGGTCATGTTGCCCCACCTCCTGTGGGAAATTGCTATGGTATTTTATATTGCAATGTAATGTATAATGTCATGTTAATTCCTGTGTACCAGGCCTGTTAGGGGTCTAATTTCTCCTCCCAAGCTGTAGAGGGAGCTAGGGAACCCCTTAGTATATATAGTTAGGCCCAGACAGGAAGGAGTTAGTTCAGTCTAATCCAGGAGGCTAAGTAGCTCAGATTAGCCTGCCTTAGGTCCCTGAGCAAGAGAAGCTCAGAAGTTAATCCAGGGGAAGAAGTTACCTCCTGAGGATATATAGCATTACCAAGTACAGTGCAGAGCCACTTTTATCCAGCCAAATAGAAAGCTGAAGGGCAGAAGGATATTTACAGCAAGAAGATATATACCTGAGGAAGTTTTCCCTACCCAAGGATAAAGCCAGCAATAGGGCATACGGGCCTTGGTGAAAGCCAGACAGGATCTGAGGAAAGAACAGCCTGATCTGTAAGTGTTATACCCTCTGAGTATCTTGCAAAGACTTTGCCTGCCATTTTTATGAAGCCTGCCTGTATTCAACATTATACCTATGGAACTAACTGAGGACTGTATATAGTTGAACTGTTCAGTAAAAAGAAGTTCTGGTTCACTGCAGCTTTGTGTACCTCAATTATTCCTACAACAAATCGGTGTGCCACCGTTACTGGCACTGGCGTCACGAACTATAAGGGATCTTGCCACAGGCACATTAAACTTCCAACACCCAGGGCACCTCACCTACCATCTGGCCTGGTCCCTATACACAGAGAGTGCCCCAGGGGATTCATGTGCCAGCCTCTCCATCACTGCTGTACGCCTGCCCAGGGTAAATAAAAACTGTGAGTACCAAGAGCAACCCTCGGTTTGTTAACTACCCCTGTGATCTCATATTCTCTCACCCTGCGGGACTGGCGTACTGCATATTTTGGCGTCACGAACAGGATACGGAATATTCCTACGCCATAGTGGAATTTGACTGAGGGACTGGCGTACTGCACAAGCGATCAACCAGCTGCAGCACTGATGTGCATTCTGACAGAGGCATTGCGCTGCTGTCAGATTACACAAAAGTCGGTGTATGCGGCGCTGCAAGACAAGCTTTCTCCTCTGCAGTAAAAAAGATACGTTTGCCAAGGCTTATGATCCGAGGGGCGGTGTTCATATGCTTTGGCAAACACTTTGTATAAAAATAAAAAAAATTCTGGCAATGATTTATTCATCCACATCGATTGATGTCATGGCAGACGCCTTTCCCCTCTTTTTTTTTTTTGCACATTTTTTGGCAGAGATTTTTTCATCCACATTGATCGATGCGAATGAAGAAATCTGTGCCGTTCATTTTATCTTTCAGCCCAGAGGCTGAACAGAAAAAAAAAATCTCATTACCCGTATGCTCAATATAAGGAGAATAGCAGAAACTCCTAATGCTGGCCATACATGTAATGATTGCGGAGACCCTCAAATGCCAAGGCAGTACAAACACCCCGAAAATGACCCCGTTTTGGAAAGAAGACACCCCAAGGTATTCGCTGAGGGGCATATTGCGTCCATGAAAGATTGAACTTTTTGTCACAAGTTAGCGGAAAGGGAGACTTTGTGAGAAAAAACAAAAAAATATCAATTTCCACTAACTTGTGCCAAAAAAAAAAATCTTCTATGTACTCGCCATGCCCCTCACGGAATACTTTGGGGTGTCTTCTTTCCAAAATGGGGTCACTTGTGGGGTATTTATACTGCCCTGGCATTTTAGGGGCCCTAAAGCGTGAGAAGAAGTCTGGAATCCAAATGTCTAAAAATGCCCTCCTAAAAGGTGCTCATTGGAATTTGGGCCCCTTTGCGCACCTAGGCTGCAAAAAAGTGTCACACATGTGGTATCACAGTACTCAGGAGAAGTAGGGCAATGTGTTTTGGGGTGTCTTTTCACACATACCCATGCTGGGTGAGAGAAATATCTCTGTAAATGACAACTTTAAAAAAATAATTATACAAAGTTGTCAATTTACAGAGATATTTCTCTCACCCAGCATGGGTATATGTAAAAATACACCCCAAAACACATTGCCCTACTTCTTCTGAGTACGGCGATACCACATGTGTGACACTTTTTTGCAGCCTAGGTGTGTAAAGGGGCCGAAAGTCCAACGAGTACCTTTAGGCTTTACAGGGTTGCTCACAATTTAGCCCCGCCCAAAATGCCAGAACAGTAAACACACCCCACAAATGACCCCATTTTGGAAAGTAGACACCCCAAGGTATTCACTGAGGGGCATAGTGAGTCCGAGGGAGATTCTTTATTTTTTTTGCCAGAAGTTAGCAGAAATGGAAACTTTATTATTTTATTTTTTTCCTCAGAAAGTATCATTTTCCGCTAACTTGTGAAAAAAAATTAAATCATACATGAACTCACCATGCCCCTCCGCGAATACTTTGGGGTGTCTTCTTTCTAAAATAGGGTCATTTGGAGGGTATTTATACTATCCTGGCATTCTAGCACCTCAAGAAACATGACAAGTGCTCAGAAAGTCAGAGCTGCTTCAAAATGTGGAAATTCACATTTTTGTACCATAGTTTGTAAACGCTATAACTTTTGCGCAAAACTATAAATATACACTTATTGGATTTTTTTTTATCAAAGACATGTAGCACAATAAATTCTGACCAAAACTTGTATAGAAATGTAATTATATTTGAACAATTTTACCAGAAAAAGTTAAAAATACACTTTTCTTTTGAAAATTGCGGTCTATTTTGATTAGTATCAGAAAAACAAAAAATCTCAGCAGCAATCAAATACCACGAAAAGAAAGCTGTATTTGTGAGAAGAAAAGGAGGTAAAATTCATTGGGTTTCAAGTTGCATGACCGAGCAATAAACCATTAAAGTTGTGAAGTGCCGATTTGTAAAAAAAGGGCCTGGTCACTAGGGAGGTATAAACCTGTGGTCCTTAAGTGGTTAAAGGTTACGTTTTATCTTCATGTATATTCTAATGGATTGCCTTCCATGTACAATGTTATAATATACTTTCTATGTTAGACAGTATATTATAGTGCATTTGTATTGTGCGGCAGTTGTGTGCGGTTCTGCTGCGATACTGCAGGTATATAGAGGGACGAGCGTTATTGGAACAAATCATTTCTACTGGTGTGATATACCAGTCGCCCCCCAAAAAAACTGATTGAAGCGGGGTGTTATCTACCAATATACTTTCTGTATAGTGCATTTGGGTACTGTATAGTGCATTTGCGCGTACGCGAAAATTATATTGCCGATATTTCGCATTGAAAAAAATAATGAATGGAGATCGCAAATTCGAATAATCCATCTGGTGTCACTGTCCATGTTGTGGGACTATTTGTGCACTTCTAGTAATTATTTCTTGGCTGCAAATATGAGCTGCAGGTTTTTCAGGTTCGCCTGCCATTAAAATGAATGGGACCCGCCGCGAACTTGCGGTTCGCGAACATTTGATCGCGTTCGCGAACCGTCTCGGCAGATGTTCATCCATCACTATACTTCAACTATGAGACACAGAATGAGGAAAAGAAAATCCAGAATATCACACTGTCTGATTTTTAAAGAATTTATTTGCAAATTATGGTGGAAAAGAAGTATTAGGTCAATAACAAAAGTTCCTCTCAATACTTTGTTATATGCCCTTTGTTGGCAATGACAGAGGTCAAACGTTTTCTGTAAGTCTTCACAAGGTTTTCACACACTGTTGCTGGTATTTTGGCCCATTCCTCCAGGCAGATCTCCTCTAGAGCAGTGATGTTTTGGGGCTGTCGCTGGGCAACACGGACTTTCAACTCCCATAAAAGGTTTTCTATGGGGTTGAGATCTGGAGACTGGTTAGGCCACTCCAGGACCTTGAAATGCTTCTTATGAAGCCGCTCCTTCGTTGCTCGGGCGCTGTGTGTTTGGGATCATTATCATGCTGAAACGTGGCTGGGTCTTTCCTCTTCAATGCCCTTGCTGATGGAAGAAGGTTTTCATTCAAAATCTCACGATACACGGCCCCATTCATTCTCTCATTTACACAGATCTTAAAAGAAAGGGGAGAGAAAAGAGACAGGAGGCCGCGCCTCGTGTGTGTGGCTGTATTCACGGTCTTATTGCACTATATACAAGAAGTGCTTACCGTATGTTGTTGTGTGGAGCCACAACTACTGTATGACGCTTGTGCTGGTATTCTCCCGACCAGCGTGCGGGGTCCTGTACTGCTGCCAAGGTTCCTTTTTCTCTGCCCCAGGTGGTGGCAAGAGAAATAAGTATTGGAGATAAAAAGTAGTGGTTTTTCTGAACCTTTTTACGGCGCTGAAAACAGGAGGCAAGTTCTCATGTAATATTGTAAAAAAGGAAAGTAGCTATTTATTCTTTTGTCAACGCGTTTCAAGGACGCACAGCCCTCTTCATCAGGACAATAAAAGCATATGTTGAGTCATATTAAAACATTGTCTTTTAAAAAGTATTTTGGCGAGCAGGCCAGTGGTTTGCTGGGCGGGGAGCTGGTGTGCATGACGTTATTCGTGACGTCAAGTGGAGAACGCCCACAGTTGTCTGACTGTCATTGGGGATTTGATGATCGCTATTGTATAATGGCTGATTATTATCTATATGGTATGCGTGACTTTAGATTGGTGTTTGTATGTGCTGGCCGTCTTTTCATGTTAGGGTGGTATGCGGCATATTTCAATTTCACGATCTGGTGTTGTGTGTATATTGAGCTGCTGACAGCACTGTAAAGTAGGGGGGTCAGTACTGGGTAGCGCTCTAAATACCTGCAGGTGGCGGACTATGGTAGCGCTATAATTTACTGTGAATGACAGCATGGTAAAGTAGGAGGGTCCGTCCTGGGTTGCGTACTAGAGTACTGCAGGTGGCGGACTATGTTGGCGCTATGCTTTACTGTAAGTAGCGGGCTGTGGTCTGCTGCTAGGTCTCAAGGTGATCGATGTTCTTATGGGTGAGCAGATCTGGCCCTAGATGGCAGCGGGGAAGGCGCATCACAGGTAGCCGCATTTTTTTGTGGACACAGCAGTGTCCCGGTGTTTATTTTCGAGTGCAGGATGGAAGGTATATCCTTTGGGATTGTTTTTAAGATTTTTGATCAGGTACAACAGGAGTGCGGTGGTTATTTTTAGTTAGGAGTTGCATTTTTAGTCCCATGGTTCTCTCTTATCATGTTTTGTATAGTCATATTTTAATGGGTATTCGAGTGGGAGAGAGTGATGTTTGTTCCTAGTATTCTGTTTTTTTCGGCAGTGGATCTGTAAGCTGCAGGTCATCGGTTGTGGTCTGTAGCCAGGTCCAGGGCTGGGTAATGTTCGCCTCGGTGCGCCGGTCTGGCACTTACCGAAAGGAGGGGGGGGGGAGGGAATACACCGCGCGCCAAAATACTTTTTAAAAGACAATGTTTTAATATGACTCAACATATGCTTTTATTGTCCTGATGAAGAGGGCTGTGCGCCCTTGAAACGCGTTGACAAAAGAGTAAATAGCTACTTTCCTTTTTTACAATATTACATGAGAACTTGCCTCCTGTTTTCGGCGCCGTAAAAAAGGTTCCGAAAAACCACTACTTTTTATCTCCTTTACACAGATCTGTCGTCCTGGTCCCTTTGCAGAAAAACAGCCCCAAAGCATGATGTTTCCACCCTCATGCTTCACAGTAGGTATGGTGTTCTTTGGATGCAACTCAGCATTCTTTCTCCTCCAAACACAACATAGTAACATAGTAACATAGTACATAAAGCCTAAAAAAGCCCTCCGTCCATCCAGTTCGGCCTGTTATCCTGCAAGTTGATCCAGAGGAAGGCAAAAAAAACCTGTGAGGTAGAAGCCAATTTTCCCCACTTTAGGGGAATAAAAAATTCCTTCCCGACTCCAATCAGGCATCAGAATAACTCCCTGGATCAGCGACCCCTCTCTAGTAGCTATAGCCTGTAATATTATTACACTCCAGTAATACGTCCAGGCCCCTCCTGAATTCCTTTATTGTACTCACCATCACCACCTCCTCAGGCAGAGAGCTCCATAGTCTCACTGCTCTTACCGTAAAGAATCCTCTTCTATGTTTGTGTACAAACCTTCTTTCCTCCAGACGCAGAGGATGTCCCCTCGTCACAGTCACAGTCCTGGGGATAAATAGATGATGGGATAGATCTCTGTACTGACCCCTGATATATTTATACTTAGTTATTAGATCTCCCCTCAGTCGTCTTTTTTCTAAAGTGAATAACCCTAATTTTGATAATCTTTCAGGGTACTGTAGTTGCCCTATTCCAGTTATTACTTTAGTTGCCCTCCTCTGGACCCTCTCCAGCTCTGCTATGTCTGCCTTGTTCACAGGAGCCCAGAACTGTACACAGTCCTCCATGTGTGGTCTGACTAGTGATTTGTAAAGTGGTAGGACTATGTTATCATCACCGCCATCTATGCCCCTTCTGATGCAACCCATTATCTTATTGGCCTTGGCAGCAGCTGCCTGACACTGGTTTTTGCAGCTTAGTTTGCTGTTTATTAAAATTCCCAGATCCTTTTCCATGTCAGTGTTACCGAGTGTTTTACCATTTAGTATGTACGGGTGACTTGCATTATTCCTTCCCATGTGCATAACTTTACATTTGTCAGTGTTAAACCTCATCTGCCACTTATCTGCCCAAGCCTCCAATCTATCCAGATCCATCTGTAGTAGTATACTGTCCTCTGTAGTATATATACAGTATACTGTCCTCTGTAGTATATACACAGTATACTGTCCTCTGTAGTATATATATATATACAGTATACTGTCCTCTGTAGTATTAATTCATTTACACAGTTTAGTGTCATCTGCGGAAATTGATACTTTACTATGCCAGTCTTCTACAAGATCATTAATAAATATATTGAAGAGAATAGGGCCCAATACTGACCCCTGAGGTACCCCACTAGTGACAGTGACCCAATCTGACTGTGTACCGTTAATACCCACCCTCTGTTTTCTATCCCTCAGCCAGTTACTTACCCACATACAGACGTTTTCTCCCAGTCCGAGCATTCTCATTTTATATACTCACCTTTTATGTGGTACAGTGTCAAATGCTTTGGAGAAGTCCAGATATACGACATCCATTGATTCTCCGCTGTCAAGTCTAGAACTTACCTCCTCATAGAAACTGATTAAATTAGTTTGGCATGACCGATCCCTCACGAAGCCATGCTGATATGGCGTTATTTGCTTATTTCCGTTGAGATGCTCTAAGATAGCATTTCTCAGAAAACCTTCAAACAGTTTACCCACCACGGATGTTAAACTTACCGGCCTATAGTTTCCAGGCTCTGTTTTTAGCCCCTTTTGGAATATGCCTGCAGCATTTTGCTGTCCGCCTGATGAAGCAAAGCCAAACGGATCCGTCCTGGCACACAATGTGAGTCAATGGGGATGGATCCTTTTTCTCTGGCACAATAGAAAACTGATCCACCCCCCATTGACTTTCAATGGTGTTCAAGGCGGATCCGTCATGGCTATATAAGACATAATACAACCGTTCATGACGGATGCATGCGGTTGTATTATTGTAATGGAAGCATTTTTGCAAATCCATGACGGATCCGCCAAAAAGTCCGCTAGTGTGAAAGTAGTCTTAAAAGGTAGAAAAATATCAATCAAACATAATCCAATTGCATTAAAAGTATCATCAATCCATATATCCATTCCTCCATAAAGTCATGTCGTTCTGACTTTTCCTGACTTCCAGGGATTTGATCCTCCTCAGCTCTGACATGATGAGGTTCATTGCTGTTGTGTACTGGAATGGCTCGTAACTGATGGACAATCTGGTTCTGGTATTCCAGTCATAGTACTTGATGATGGTAATGATGAGATACATAGTCCCGCGGTCAATGTCACCTACATTAGATGTTACCCCATAGAGGATATCTGGGTATTTTAGAGACTACATTCTTGGCATTTTTAGCTTACTGGATATTTCCTGCCATATTATTCTCCCTCCCAGCACTCTGATATAAAATGTGCCATGATCTCCTTTTGCTGACAACCCAAGGGACACATGCGATCTGACACTCTCAAAAATGTTAAATTCTCTTTAACAAAAAGCTTCCCATGCAAGGACAGCCAAGCAATGTCATAACATTTAGGGGGGATCCTCACCGCGTTAAGGAACCTTAGACTGTCCTGTAAGATGGTGGTCGTACAGTCTTTCAATGTGAGCTGTAAACAGAAAGTCTTACATACCCTAAAGTACAGGGTGGGCCATTTATATGGATACACCTTAATAAAATGGGAATAGTTGGTGATATTAACTTCCTGTTTGTGGCACATTAGTATATGTGAGGGGGGAAACTTTTCAAGATGGGTGGTGACCATGGTGGCCATTTTGAAGTCGGCCATTTTGAATCCAACTTTTGTTTTTTCAATAGGAAGAGGGTCATGTGACACATCAAACTTATTGGGAATTTCACAATAAAAATAATGGTGTGCTTGGTTTTAATGTAACTTTATTCTTTCATGAGTTATTTACAAGTTTCTGACCACTTATAAAATGTGTTCAATGTGCTGCCCATTGTGTTGGATTGTCAATGCAACCCTCTTCTCCCACTCTTCACACACTGATAGCAACACCGCAGGAGAAATGCTAGCACAGGCTTCCAGTATCCGTAGTTTCAGGTGCTGCACATCTTGTATCTACACAGCATAGACAATTGCCTTCAGATGACCCCAAAGATAAATGTCTAAGGGGGTCAGATCGGGAGACCTTGGGGGCCATTCAACTGGCACACGACGACCAATCCACTTTCCAGGAAACTGTTCATCTCTGAATGCACGGACCTGACACCCATAATGTGGTGGTGCACCATCTTGCTGGAAAAACTCAGGGAACGTGCCAGCTTCAGTGCATAAAGAGGAAAACACATTATCATGTAGCAATTTCACATATCCAGTGGCCTTGAGGTTTCCATTGATGAAGAATGGCCCCACTATCTTTGTACCCCATATACCACACCATACCATCAATTTTTTTGTTCCAACAGTCTTGGAGGGATCTATCCAATGTGGGTTAGTGTCAGACCAATAGCGGTGGTTTTGTTTGTTAACTTCACCATTCACATAAAAGTTTGCCTCATCACTGAACAAAATCTTCTGCGTAAACTGAGGGTCCTGTTCCAATTTTTGTTTTGCCCATTCTGCAAATTCAGTGCGCCGATCTGGGTCATCCTCGTTGAGATGCTGCAGTAGCTGGAGTTTGTAAGGGTGCCATTTGTGAGTAGCTAATATCCGCCGAAGGGATGTCCGACTAATGCCACTCTCCAGTGACATGCGGCGAGTGCTACGCTGTGGGCTCTTTCTGAATGAAGCTAGGACAGCCACTGATGATTCTTCATTAGAGACAGATTTCATGCGTCCACATTTTGGCAAATCCAACACTGAACCAGTTTCACGAAACTTAGCAAGCAGTTTTCTAACTGTAGCATGGGAGATGGGTGGTCTCATAGGGTGTCTTGCATTGAAATCTGCTGCAATGACCCGGTTACTGCGTTCACCAGACATCAACACAATTTCTATCCGCTCCTCACATGTTATCCTCAGCGACATGTCAATGGCTGTAAACAAAGAGAAACTTGTAAATAACTCATGAAAGAATAAAGTTAAGTTAAAACCAAGCACACCATTGTTTTTCGTGTGAAATTCCCAATAAGTTTGATGTGTCACATGACCCTCTTCCTATTGAAAAAACTAAAGTTGGATTCAAAATGGCCGACTTCAAAATGGCCGCCATGGTCACCACCCATCTTAAAAAGTTTCCCCCCTCACATATACTAATGTGCCACAAACAGGAAGTTAATATCACCAACCATTCCCATTTTATTAAGTTGCATCCATATAAATGGCCCACCCTGTAGTTTAGAAATATCGGCATGTTTGATTAGGAGGGGTAATGTCTCTAGCGAATATAGGAGTTTCGAGAAACTCATCATTTTAACAAGATGAATTCGTCGTAGGAGCGATAACGGTAGATTCTGCCATTTTTTGAGCTCCTGATTTATTTTCCTAAGTAAAGGGACATAGTTGAGAGAGTACAAGAAGTCAGTCTTATGCCCTAATTTAATCCCTAGGTAGGTTATATTATCTCTTGCCAACGGTATACCGCAGAGAGTAGCATTTGGGTTAGGTTTACCCCCTTTCAAGGTTAAGACCGCGCATTTTGTAATGTTCAATCTGAACCCCAAAAGTGCCCCAAATTCTTTTATCTTATCCAATACCTTCTGTAGGTCTCTCCTGATGTGCCCCAAAAACAGTATAACGTCGTCAGCAAAAAAAGCTGCCTTCAAGGTGCTACTCCCTACTTTGATACCCGCGTATGGCGCCTGCTTGTTCAGAAACCGTGCTAATGGCTCTATTGCCAAGTTAAACAATAGGGGGGACAATGGGCAGCCTTGCCGAGTGCCCCGAAGCAGCCGAAAGGGTTCTGATAGAAAGCCTGACATGCTAATTCTAGCCTGTGGGTTTTGATAAAGTTGAGAAATATAGGATCTGAAGGGACCCGCCCTAGCTACTCCCAGTGGACATTGTCAAATGCTTTTTCTGCATCTAGGGTGACCAGGGCGGGATCCGTATCCCCCCTAGGGTTTGCGCCACTTCATCCAGAGCCACCAATACTCTGCGTATATTGGTGACCGCCGAATGGCCTTGAACAAAACCAACTTGCATTGGGGTTATAAGATCTGGGAGAATCCCCGCTAGTCTATTGGCCATGAGTTTGGAGATGATTTTCACATCTTGGTTAATTAGGGAGATAGGGCGGTATGAGGCAGGGTCTTCAGAAGGTTTGCCCTCTTTAGGTAACAGTCTAATGTGAGCCACATTCATCTGAGAAGAGAGACCCCCTCCCTGAAGAAAGGTATTACCTACACACGACAGCAGAGGGGAAATTTGTGTCTTAAGAATTTTATAGAAGTCGCCTGAATACCCATCTGGTCCCGGTGCCTTAGAGCCCGGTATTTGAGAGATCGGGGTTTGGATCTCCTCTGCTGTAATTGGTGTGTTCAGTTCATTCAGTTGCTCTTGAGTGAGAACTGGAAGTCCCAATTTGTCTAAAAACTGGTGCTCACCATCCATAGCAATAATTGGTTTACTATAGATTCCGGCGTAATACTGTTAAAAAACATGTAAGATCTTCCGTGGATCGGTTTCAATGGAACCCCCAAAATTTCTGATGTGACCTATAGGCCGTACCAACCGTCTCCCTTTTGCCAGGTTAGCCATCAATCTCCCTGCCTTATTACCGAATTTATGGAACTTCAGTTCCCAGTTTGCTCTATAGAGATTTTCCTTCCTATCTGCCCATAAATCAAAGTCCCGTCTGGCTTGTACCCAGGCTTGCTTGTATTGTGGTGTGCCGAATTGTAGGAACTCCCTCTGCGTTCTCTGGACCTCTCTACTAGTTTTAATGTAATGAGCCTTCGTAGCCTTTTTAAGTCCCGCAATGTGGGATATTAATCGACCCCGTAGTACCGCCTTACCAGCCTCCCAATACAGCATCGGAATGTTTCTGGTTTAGGGAGCTATATTCCAGCCACCATCCTTGTAATAATTCTTCAAAAGAATCATCTTTCGTTACATAGGATGGAAACTTCCAAATAAACTCCGTGCCCTTGGGGGTCGAATCTGCCAAGTCAAGAGAACTGGGGAGTGATCTGAAATTACCAAATCCCCAATATGGACCTCATGTATTCTGGTTAATAGTTGAGGGGCTATAATCCAATAATCTATCCTTGACCAGGAATATTGGGCATGTGAATAGTGTGTAAATTGCCTATCATCTGGATGTAGAGTCCTCCAGGCAACTAACAATGACGTGTGTTCTAGGAGAGAAGCTAAAAATTAGCTGCCTGCGGTGAGGTCAGTTGTAATCTCTTCCATCCGCTTACGATCTTCTATGGGAGAAACTACGGTAACTACTGTGAATAAACGTCTCGATGTAGAAAGTGAGGACCCATGGAGAGTCCTATCCCGCTAGTGTTTCAATCCTCATCGACGTTGTTTCCTCTGTTCTTTGGAAGCAGTATTCCCCGATCCCTTTTCTTGCGCTCTTGGCGATTGCGATGGTGTAGACGGTGGATATCGCGGCGGACGCGACCTGTCATTACATTGATCCCCAAAGGCGTCTTTTTCAGGGAGGTAGGGGCCTTGTGCTAAGAAAATCTCTGCATCTGAAGGCGATTCAAAAGTCTTAAAGGAGCCATCGGCACACTTAGCCCTCAGCAGAGCCGGGTACAGCAATTGGAAGTGTATGTTACGTTTGAAGAGGGATGAACATATGCCGCTGAAAGCTCTCCTCTTTTTTTTAACTGCCGCAGAATAGTCGTTAAAGACCATGACCTTGTAGCCTGTGAAAGTAAGTGGTTCCTTGCACGCTCGATAGGCACGGATTATCCATTCTTTATCCGTATAGTCAAGGTACTTCATTATGACTTGTCTTGCTTTGGAAGACGTTGTGTTGCTATCTGGCGTGCTTCCTGGAGCATTTAAGTTTGGGCCCAATCTGTACACCCTCTCCACTTTTCTAGGAGTAGAGAGGCCCAGGGCTCTGGGTAGGTCTGTTTCGCAGATCTGTCGCAGCTCTGAAGCCGGTACCTCCTCAGGTAGGCCCACTAGACGGATATTTCTGCGGCGGGAGCGATTCTCCAAATCGTCTACCTTCTCTCTCAGTTCCCGGATCTTCCTCTGCATTTTTTCAACTTTTGTATGGGTGCTGCCAAGATCCTCTTCCATGCACGAGGTTCTTTGCTCCAATTCATCTATGCGATAGCCCTGTTGGGTAAAAGCATCCTGCAGGTCCGTTAATGCTGACTGGATAGTTACAGCCAGCAATTCTTTTAAATCTGAAGCCAGGCGATTGGCCACCTCTAAGGCCGTCTGTTTGAGGTCCACAGCCGGGATCGGGCTAGAAGTAAACAGGTCCTCTTGTGAGGAGGGCGGCCGCGGGTCCCGCTGTGGAGCGGGACGCTGCACTTAATTCCTCAGTCGCCGCCATCTTAGCTGCTGCCCCGCACGGCGCGGCCCCCTGGTCTTCTACCTCTCCTGACATCTCCCTGCTGCGCAGGAGATTCCTCTCCATGTGTCTTGGAGTGGTGCTGTAAATGTAACACCCCAGAGTTATGTTACGAAACGCTTTTACCCAGCTACAACTTGTTAAGTGTATTTATACTGTCATCTAATGTGATTTTACCTAATATTCTCACAAATGTGCATTATAAGCCCTGTTACATGAATATTGCTGTAATTTCTATGTACACCAGCAGGTGGCAGCAATGTATTAGCAGAGACTTAGTTACAGTTTAGTATTGCTGAGCTGGAATAGTTCATTCCAGTTTAGCTCTCCCCTCTGTGAGGAGGTGTGGAATGTTCCCACATCCTGCCTCATGGGTGGGGAAGGAAGTTAGTGTTAGTGTGCCAGCCACCCCGGCTAGGGGAAGGCTGTACGTATAGGAACTCCCAGTTCTAGGGATCCAAGCCAGTATCTTGTCTCGGCTGAGACAAAAGATCATCATTCCCAGTCTGAGCCCTTCAGCCTCAGCTGGTGGAAAGCAAGCAGCCACCTCCAGAACTCCAGGAAGAAGCATACCCTGTGAGCACAACTGTGAGTACCGTCCAGAGACCAGGAGAAGCCAAATTCCTCCTCAGCTAGTCAGTCCCCAATACAGCAGAAGATAGTAAGCGCAGAATATATTAATTCCTGCCACATTACAGAGCCACAAACAGACGACTTATCCTGCAAAAGAGCTCCAAGCACATGATAGAAGCAGAAGATAGATTCCTGCCACACATTGCCAATACCTGCTAGGACTTCAGACTATTGCTGTATCTCACATGGATTAATGCTGCAACAAGTAAAGACCAGTTTGAACTTTATTCCAAGTCTGGATCTCAATTACTGCTACCAAATCCCTCAATTACTCCTACTAGCAACCCACTCATTTTATTGCAAGTTAGCCAGGATCCAAGACTCCAGCCGTACCCAGGTAGGAGACACCGTTGACACCATTGCTATTACCACACAGAGACATTACACCACTCTGGCATTCCTACCCTGGTACGTGAGTTATAACACCTTAAAGGGCCCTGCAAAAAAAGGGGGTTAGTCAGCACCTCCCAGTGCGCAGGTGCACGCTGCCATGGCAAAGACCTAGAGGAAAAAAAGAGACAATGCAGCAGCACCCTGCAAATCAGATAAAGTACAACAATTCCATAGTCATAAAAATAATGATTACAAAAATTATGGTGCTAATGCTACGCTTATTTATAAAGTGAGATGCTTGGCCAATGCATTTTGTACAAAACCATCTGAGCCCGTCTGCCGAACGTCAAGGCGATCTCTGTTAGACGGGTCCTAACACTAAATACTACCTGTTATGCGCCATAATGACCGCCATAAAATTCAGGGAGTGTTGGATCCACATGCATGTTGGATCCCATAGCCTGCTCTCACTACATTCATTGGAAGCTGTCTAGCACCAGGAAAGATATAGAGTGGGCTCAGCATGCATGTTGGTACCTGCATCCCTTGTAATGGAGGCCATTATGGCACAAAAAATGGAAAAAGGCAGAGTGGTTTTGTACAAAATGCATTGGCCAAGCATCTCACTTTATAAATATGCGTAGCATTAGCACCATAATTTTTGTAATCATTATTTTTATGACTATGGCATTGTTGTACTTTATCTGATTTGCAGGGTGCTGCTGCATTGTCTCTTTTTCACCTTAAAGGGCCCTGCGTTAGTACCTTGCGCATGCTGCAATTGGCGTCACAAACAAAAACTATCCACTATCATTTACACCTGACCCAGCCATTGCATATTATTGACATCAGAGTGCATTACCCCAAATCCGGCTTACTGCATATTTTGGCGTCATGAACAGGATCGAGCTGTGTGCCAACAGGATACAAACTGAATTGTGTGCCAACAGAACCGGATCCAATTGTGTGCCGAACCACTAACCATGCCCAACTACTTAGGGTGTGAGTTTCCCCAGAGTATCGAGGGAATCAAGGGGCCCCAAAGAGACTTTAAAGAGAAAATGTGTGCCTTGTTCAGATTGTACCCTGTCTCCACAGAGCAGCAAATGGAAATACTTCTAGCCCAATTAGAGGGAGACGCACTCCGGGAGGTGAAGTCCTGACCTAGCTCTGAAAGATGAACCCTGGGACAGATCTTTAAGAGACTACACCACCTTTGAACCCAAGACCATGTCAGAAGTCAAAATGAGGTTCTTCAGCACGAAACAACGAACCGATGAGTCCCTCAGAGACTTTGCATTGTCATTACAAGAAGCCCTTAGAGCTGTGGTTCAGGTAGACCCCCGTGAGGCAGAGAACCAAGACAAAACTTTAAAGGAACAATTCATTGAAGGTGTTAGCACTGACAATCTAAAAAGCCAGTTGAGAATGTTAGCTGCACAACACCCAAGTGTCACATTCCTAGACTTTAAAGAGCTAGCTATTAGCATTCTGGGAAAGAGTCCGCAGCCAGAGCCTGCTAAAATCGCTGAAACTCTTGTCCATACGCCTGCTACCCCTTCCAAATGTTGTCCGGTAGCCAGTCAGGCAGCTCAAACTCCAGTCCCTGATGCCGTAGCAGCCTGGACAGAACAGGTTAACTTTTTGACAAAAAGCCTGGAAAAGGTGTGTCAGAAATTAGAACAGTGGGAGAAGCCTTTATTATTGGAGGATAAGAGACCTGTACGAAAATAACTTTTCCCTCCTGACTACAAAGATATATATCACAAAAGTCCTGGCAGGCGCCCAAATGACCGCTCCAACGCCCGCAGGCGACCTATTTGCACCTACTGTCATAAGATAGGACATACAGAAACAATGTGCTGGCGGTTAAAAGAGAAACCCTCGAGGCTGAGGACTGCCCCTTGAGAGGTAAACCAGTAGGTCCACAAGATCCCAACTGGATGCCCAGATATGTAGGATCCCGTCCAGAAGTAGCTATCCGAATTAACGGAATTCCTTTTGTCGCCCTACTGGACACCGGATCTCAGGTCACTACAATCCTACGGCCTGCATTTGATAAATACTGGAACCAGAGCCAACTTACAGCCAACTTAGACAACCACCTATCACGGTCGGCGTGGCTATCACATACGTGACACAGAGGGAGGGAACGAGGAAGGCCCTGCCCAAGTGAGAGGGAAGATGGTGACCCCTGACTCACCTGGCGGCTGGCACCTGGCTGCCCTGACGTCCCTAGACGGGTTCCTCACCCGTAAGCCGTTCACGTGCCTACAGCCCTGGCTTTCCCTGAGCTGAGCCCTAGGTAGTGAACAGGGCGATGGGAACACTAGTCCGCACCACTAACTCTAAGGGAAAACACCAAGGGGAGGACAGACAACACAGACTCAACATATATTCCCAGGTGGGCGACAACAGGAGACAACAATAAGCCAAACAGGGATCCGGAGGGTAGCACACAGGAACGACAACCAGGATTAACCACTCCAGTGGGTCAGTATAGATGTCCAGGCAGGAAGCTCTATAACTGGCAACTAGAGAAGTGTGAGGGGAGAATATAAGGAGGTAGGGAGTGGCAGACAAGAAACAGCTGAGGAGGAGAAGCTACGGATCCCTGAGAGAGACAAAAAGGATAGCAAGGCAAACACAGAAAACAATCATAAAGAAACACCGTGATCTTTAGATATAGAGCGCGCAGCCACCCGCTGCGACTTCCTGACCCCGGGTATAACGGAGTCAGACGTGGCTCTTGATACCCTCGTGACACCACCAGAGTCCTGGTTGGATCTTACAGCCAGCAACGGGAAACCCGTGCCAATACATGGTTATTGGGAACCTACTCTGCAAGTAGGAGAAACCACCCTACCTAGACAAGGTGTTATTGTTCTATAAGACGGAGACAGGTGGCTCTGCAGTGATCCTAGGAATGAATGTCCTTAGGAATTGTTACACCAAAATGCTTGAGGCATTACACCAATCTATGCCTACTGCTTCACCTGCCTCCAAAAGGGGCATACAGCAGACCACCCGTGTGCTAAGTGCACAACAGAAATTCGCCAATGACAAAGGAGAAATCTGCTGTGTCCGCATCTGAGGTAATCAGCCTGAGATCCTTAAGCCAAATACAGAGACACTCTTATGGTGCCGTGCCACCCTGGAAATTCAAGGTCAAGACTACTAAGCCATGGTAGAGCCCTTAACACTAGACGACCATCCCTTAGTCAGAGCTGCAAGGAGCTTAGTGACTGTTTCCCAAGGAAAAGTGCCTGTCCGTCTCATAAACCTGAATGATCACCATGTTACCCTCCATAAACATTATCCTGTTGCTCAGTTATTGCAAGTCTCTTTCCAGGATATTATCAGCGTGCCTACAACTAAAATAGGACAATCTGCGCAGAGCTCCTGTACTCCAGAACATGCTCCGCCTGCATCATGGTGGGAAGAACTTAACGTGGGAGACAACTCCACACGCAAAAACCAAATTGGAGGAGTTTTGAACATTGTTAAAGGAACATCATCAAGCCTTCAGTAACTCTACAGATTATGGGGAAGTCCGTGGGATCAAACACACGATCCCTACCGGTTCTCACCCCCCAATAAAAGAAAGGTACCGGCCTATACCACCAACAATGTACCAATCTGTGAAACAAATGATCCGAGAGATGAAGGATTCCAATATCATCCAAGTTCAGGCGATAAAGGTCATTAAGGTTGTTTGATATGTTGACACCCAAGTACTTAAAATGCGTGGCTGCTGGCTTAAGACTACTAATAGATTTTATAATGTCCCATGTACGGCAGTCTATGTTCACGTTAAAAATTGTGGACTTAGTTAAGTTGATTTTAAAGTATGATAATTTACCAAATTGTTCCAGCGCCTTGAGAAGAATTGGAATGGAAGTGAGCGGATTGGTGACAAAAAATAAGATGTCATCCGCATAGGCTGCGGACTTATGAATAAGTCTACGCGTTTTAAGTTCCGAAATACTATCATTTTGCCTAACTTTGGCCAAGAGGGGTTCCAGAGAAATGATAAATAGGAGAGGGGATAGAGGGCAGCCTTGCCTAGTACCATTTTGAATCTGGAAGTCCTCTGAAATGGTCCCATTTACTAAGACTCGTGCAGATGGAATGGTGTATAGGGCTTGTATCTTTCGAATGAAGGAAACAGGGAGACCAAATTTGGAGAGGGTAGCCAAAAGAAAGTTCCAGTTGAGCCTGTCGAAGGCTTTCTCGGCATCTGTTGAAATAAAAGCCAGGGGTATTTTGTTTTTCTTACTATATTCGATGCCTAGCAAGGCCTTCATAATATTTTCTTTGGCTTCCCCTCCCGGCATCAAGCCCACCTGTTCCGGGTTAATAATTGATGGTAAGATTTTCTGCATTCTATTTGCTAAAACTTTAGCGTAAATTTTCAGATCATTATTTAGAAGTGAGATCGGGCAATAGTTTTGGCACAAGGTAGGGTCTTTATCTTCCTTAGGTATGAGTGAAATATTGACCAATAACTTTTCGTGTCTAAAATTTGTAGAGAAACCAACTCAAAGTATTTAGTGATATGGGGTGCCAGGATATCTTTATATTTTTTGTAATAAAAAATTCCAAAACCGTCCGGGCCTGGACATTTACCGGTTGGTAGCTTAGTGATAGCCTCTACTATTTCTGTCTGGGACAAGGGGGATTCCAATTGCTCCTTTTGGGTCTTATTGAGGCAAGGCAAGTTAATCCGTTTAAGGTAGTCTTGAATGGCCGCGTCCGTCATTAGCTTGTAGATTATAGAGTTTATTATAAAAATTTCGAAATACTGAAGCTATCCTATCAGTTATCTGTTCCATCGTTCCGTTTTCGTTTTTTATTTTGTGGATAGTAGTTTTATTTCTTTGTCTCTGAGTTAGCTTGGCCAAATCCCTACCACATTTATTCGCGTGAATAAAATGTCTGAACTTGTTCATGAACAAGTACCTTTCGGACTCCTTATTTAAAATCTCCCTAAGTTTTTATCGCCTGAACTTTAATATACTTATGCAAAAGATAAAGACTGACTTGGAGGAGTGGAATGATCTTTCCATCTCTTGGTTTGGTCGAGGTAATTTAGTCAAAATGATCACTCTCCCCAGGGTTTTATATTTTCTTCAGGGAATTCCCATGGCACTACCCAGAAATTTCTACACTGCTGTCAGAAGGACGATTCTCTCCTTTGTCTGGAAAAGAGGGCAGAACCGTTTATCATTCAACACACTGACTAGATCAAAGTATAAGGGTGGACTGGGTCTCCCAGATATTGGAAAGTATAGCATTACTGCGACTCTAGCTAGAGTTAAGGAGTGGAATGTATATCCATTGAGAAAACTTTGGGTGGATCTGGAGGAAGAATGTGCCCCATGCCCCCTGAACTATTTGATCTGGAAAACTAAGAATAACAAGCACTTATACAATAAGATTGATAACCCTTATACTAAACACGCCATACACGTCTGGCAAGGCCTTATTAAAAAGCATGCTATACCAACTCCCAACTGTCGGGAACTTCCCCTGCTGGCCTCGATTCCAAACAACCTGAGGTTAGTCAGGAATAGGATGGTGTCACACCCTAACGGCTACACATTGCCCTTGAGAGCTTTGTATTCTGCTGCTTCCCCAATGGAATATACAAAATACTTGGAAAATAGAAGTCTCCCCCAATTCTCCAAGAAGGAATACGACCAGATCTTGAGGCATCTCTCAAAATTGAATCCTCAGTTCACAACTCAGGACAATGATCATGACCTCTCCAAATTGATGCTGAAAAAGACTCCCTTATGCCATGGTATATCCAGGTTCTACGCTATCATCAACTGGACCGTATCCCCACCACCGTACCTATCTAGCTGGTCAACTGAGCTTAAAAAGACATTTAATGAACAGGAAACTATGTTAATCTTGCAATCATCTATACCCAAAATCACATCAACTAGGCTTCAAGAGTCGCACTATAAGATAATCTCTAGGTGGTATAGAACTCCTGTTCTTTTAAATAAAATTAATCCGGAGATTTCCATGCTCTGCTGGAGGTGCGGTGATGGGGTTGGTTCCATTACACACATCTGGTTCTCATGCTCTAAAATTGCTCCTCTGTGGCAGAAATTTAATCAGATAGTCTCTGATATATATGGGACGCATGTAGAGGTAGACGAAGAACTCGTTCTTTTGGGACTCTATAATAAAACACATAATATCCTTAAAGACCGGTTATTTCCCTTCTTACTTGCGGCGTTAAAAGCCATTATACCTAGACACTGGTTAGGTGCAGAAATACCTACCATACAGGATTGGCTCACGGAAGTCTTAATTATTAGCCGGTTTGAGAAACTTAGATGGACTATTGCCGACAATCCCAAAAAGTATCTCAGGATCTGGACCAGGTGGAGCGATTATGTTTCTACAAACAGGATCTCTAAATATTTTGACTGAATATATCTTTAACAAGTGATTTTCCTCTTTCACACTTTCTCTTAAAGATTATTCACTAAAGAACATGTGACAATTTTCTGTTCCCCACCGTTTGACCCCTTGTTTTGTTTTCCTCCCCCTCCCCTTCCCTTCCCCCTTTCCTTCCTTTCCCCTCACCATTCTATGAGTCCTCATCTGACTGACTTATAATACATTTTTTGCAATGTTCTCATATTCAATAAACGCTCTCCTTGTTATGTATTTTGATTAGATTATACACTGGATGATAATCATTAGAAATGTTTTTTCACTAGTGATATTTTCTTTCTGTGCTTAGAACTAGGAAATGATATCTCTTTGCTGTCATAATAAAATATATTGCTCACAGATATATATCTGTAATGGTGACTGTTACCTCACTCCATATGATTGTAAGCTTTTATCGCTTTTATTATGCTTGTTAATAAAAACTAAATTTACAACCAATATCATTCAAGACAGCCATAGTCCATGGCCTGCACCCTTAGTTCTTGTCCGGAAAAAGGATGGCAATATCAGATTCTGTGTGGATTACAGAAAACTTCACAAATCACCCACAAGGATGCCTATCCCTTACCCAGGATTGAAGAATCCCTGACAGCACTGGGGTCATCAGAATATTTCTCTACTATTGATCTGACCAGTGGATACTGGCAAGTACCCATGGCTCCTGAAGACCAAGAGAAAACAGCTTTTACCACCCCCATGGGCCTATTCTAGTTTAATTCCATGCCTTTTGGACTTTGTAATGCACCAGGAACATTTCAATGACTAATGGAACGCTGTTTAGGCCATAGAAACTTTGAGACTGTCCTACTCTACCTGGACGATATTATTTATTCCAAATCCTACGAAGACCACTTAAAAAAACTTGCAGAAGTCTCCTAAGTCCTCATTAAACATGGACTTAAGATCAAACCATCTAAGTGCTACCTGCTGAAGCCAGTAGTCAAGTACCTGGGACATGTTGTCAGTGGAGAAGGTGTTAAACCAGATCCTGAAAAGTTAGCTGCAGTCCGGAATTGGCCTACTCCTACCACAGTAAAAGAGGTAAGTTTCCTTAGTTTTGCAGGATACTACAGATGCTTCATCCCTCACTTCGCCCAGATTGCTGAGCCAATTCAGGAACTCCTAAGAGGACACCCAAAGAAGTATCAGAAGATGCAGATACCTGTTGAGTGGAATGAAGACAGGGAAATTGCCTTCCAGCTCTTGAAAAAGAAGCTGACCAAACCACCTGTGTTGGGATATCCAGATTACCAACAGCCGTTCCATCTCTACACTGATGCCAGCCAGAAAGGCCTGGGAGCTGTCCTGTCTCAAGTGCAAGAAGGTAAAGAGAGAGTAATCGCTTATGCTAGCAGATCCCTGAAAGGAGTTGAAAGGAATGACCAGAACTATAGCTGTTTCAAGTTAGAGTTCCTCGCACTTGTGTGGGCTGCACAGAAAAATTTAAGGACTACCTTGCAGCAACTCCCTTCATAGCTTTCACCGATAACCCACTGGCGCATCTCAATACAGCCAAGCTAGGTGCCTTAGAACAAAGATGGGCCTCACGCCTTGCTAACTACAACTTCACTGTAAAAGAACTACATGACTTCCTCACAAGTGGAAGAACACCTGAGAGAATCCGCAGAAGAAATGCAGACCCAGAACTGTTGAAGCTGTGGAGACACCGAAAACAACTCTTTCTGCAGAAGGGCCTACTATTGAGAAGAAGCCTGGATCCAATTACCTATGACAGAGTATACCAAATGCTAATCCCCCGTCGGGATGCAAGCATCATTCTTGAGATTTACCATGACCAATCAGGACACTTTGGCGTGCAGAAGACAGAAGCTACCGTCCGTAGATGATTCTATTGGATTGGAATGCGAGAAGACATTGAGAAGTGGTGTCGAGAGTGTTCCGCCTGTGCTATTGGACGAGGTGAAAAGCATGACCAAAAAGCACCTTTACATTCTATTGTAAGCCAAAAACCATTGGAGATCGTTGCAATTGACCATGTGAAGCTGGAACCAAGTCGCTCAGGTTATACATACGCTATGACCATCATTGACCACTACACCAAATTTGTTGTAGCCGTACCTGTTAAGGACTTGACCGCTAAAACAACTACAGATGCCTTCTGGAAACATTTCCTGTTACCATACTGATGTCCAGAAAAAATCCTTACAGATCAAGGATCTGCCTTTGAGTCACAACTCTTCAAAGAACTGTGTTCACTTCACAATTGCCAGAAAATCAGAACAACAGCTTACCATCCCCAAGGTAATGGACTTTGTGAAAAGATGAACCAGACCCTAATAGAAATGCTTTAGAGCTGTGCCACCTGCTACCAGGAATGATTGGCCTACTCTTCTACCTCAATTGATATATACCTATAATAATACCATTCACTGTTACACTGGGTATACACCTTATTATCTCATGTTTGACCGACAAGGTAAACTACCTGCTGACCATACTTTGGACGTACAAGTGCCCGATGCCATTAATCCATTGCCAAAAACTGATTGGGTTAGCGAACACCAAAGACGTCTAGCTGACGCACAAGAAATTGTTCACCAACGCATGGAACATGCTCACCAAAAGCAGCAAAAGGATTATGAGCAATCTGCCAAAGCAGAGCCTCTTGAAATTGGTGATTATGTGTGGCTAAAGAACAATCATCGCACTAGCAAGTTGGACAGTAAGTGGGAAAGAGCTCCCTACATAATTTCAGCTATACCTAATCCAGCAACTGACACCTATGAGATCACCAGAGAAAACAAATCACCTCAAATAGTTCATCGCAATCACTTAAAATTGTGCAACAAGGAGAAAGATACTCCAGGAAGAATCCTTCCAGATGAGACTGTTACAGAGGAACTGTCACGGGCTATGGTCGTGACTCTTTGTGTCGCATGCAGTTGCCAGCGGTCTGCTTGTTGTCTATCGCAGGTGAGGACAGTTTGTATGTTTGTCTCACGTGTGGTTGCAGCTGGCAACATAATTAGCCCCTTAAGGACTCAGCCCTATTTCACCTTAAGGACTTGGCCATTTTTTGCAAATCTGACCAGTGTCACTTTAAGTGCTGATAACTTTAAAACGCTTTGACTTATCCAGGCCGTTTTGAGATTGTTTTTTCGTCACATATTGTACTTCATGACACTGGTAAAATGAAGTCAAAAATATTATTTTTTTTGCACAAAATAATACCTAATTTACCAAAAAATTTGAAAAATTTGCAAATTTCAAAGTTTCAGTTTCTCTACTTCTGTAATACATAGTAATACCCCCAAAAATTGTGATGACTTTACATTCCCCATATGTCTACTTCATGTTTGAATTGTTTTGGGAATGATATTTTATTTTTTGGGGATGTTATAAACCTTAGAAGTTTAGAAGCAAATCTTGAAATTTTTCTGAAATTTACAAAAACTCAATTTTTAGGGACCAGTTCAGGTCTGAAGTCACTTTGCGAGGCTTACATAATATAAACCACCCAAAAATGACCCCATCTAAGAAACTACACCCCTCAAGGTATTCAAAACTGATTTTACAAACTTCGTTAAGCCTTTAGGTGTTGCACAAGAGTTATTGGCAAATGGGGATGAAATATGAGAATTTCATTTTTTTGCCTAATTTTCCATTTTAACCCATTTTTTCCACTAACAAAGCAAGGGTTAACAGCCAAACAAGACTGTATCTTTATTGCCCTGACTCTGCCGTTTACAGAAACACCCCATATGTGGACGTAAACTACTGTACGGCCACACAGCGGGGCGTACAGTGAAAGGTGCGCCGTTTGGTTTTTGGAAGACAGATTTTGCTGGACTGTTTTTTTTTACACCATGTCCCATTTGAAGCCCCCTGATGCACCCCTAGAGTAGAAACTCCATAAAAGTGACCCCATCTAAGAAACTACACCCCTCAAGGTATTCAAAACTGATTTTACAAACTTTGTTAACCCTTTAGGTGTTGCACAAGATTTAATGGAAAATAGAGATACAATTTCAAAATTTCACTTTTTTGGCAGATTTTCCATTTTAATATTTTTTTTCCAGTTACAAAGCAAGGGTTAACAGCCAAACAAAACTCATTATTTATGGCCCTGATTCTGTAGTTTACAGAAACACCCCATATGTGGTCGTAAACCGCTGTACGGGCACACGGCAGGGCGCAGAAGGAAAGGAATGCCATACGGTTTTTGGAAGGCAGGTTTTGCTGGACTGTTTTTGTCCCATTTGAAGCCCCCCTGATGCACCCCTAGAGTAGAAACTCCAGAAAAGTGACCCCATTTTAGAAACTACGGGATAGGGTGGCAGTATTGTTGGTACTAGTTTAGGGTACATATGATTTTTGGTTGCTCTATATTACACTTTTTGTGCGGCAAGGTAACAAGAAATAGCTTTTTTGGCATTTTTTTTTTTTTGTTATTTACAACATTCATCTGACAGGTTAGATCATGTGGTAATTTCATAGAGCAGGTTGTCACGGACGCGGAGATACCTAATATGTATACAATTTTTTTAATTTATGTAAGTTTTACCCAATGATTTCATTTTTAAAACAAAAAAAAAGTTTTTGTGTCTCCATAGTCTAAGAGCCATAGTTTTTTCAGTTTTTGGGCGATTATCTTAAGTAGGGTCTCATTTTTTGCGGCATGAGATGATGATTTGATTGTTACAATTTTGGCGTACATGCGACTTTTTTGATCACTTTTATTACCTTTTTTGGGAAGTAAGGTGGGCAAAATTTCAATTTCATCATAGTTTTTTATTTTTTATTTTTATGGCGTTCACCGTTCGGGTAAAGTAACATGACCGTTTTATAGATCAGGTCGTTACGGATGCGGCGATACCAAACATGTGTAGGGAATTTTATTTTTTTCATTTTTAATCAGTGATAAATGTGTTTTTTGATTTTTACTTTGATTTTTACTTTGATTTTGCCTTCAGCACAGATCTGTTCAGCACCATGGACAGCAGGACGCCTGAGCAGGCGTCCTGTTGCTATGGGAACCTTCCCCGTCTGCTCAGAACTTCGCAGACGGGGAAGGGTGAGCACGGGGCTGCGGGGGGCTGTCTGGGGGCTCTCTCCCTCTCCATTGGGGGGCTGCAAAGGCACAGCAGCCCCCCAATCGGAGAGGGAGGGAGCTCCCTGAGCTGTTAACCTTTTCCATACAGCGGTCCGTACGGACCGCTGTATGGAAAGGGTTAAACGGCTGACATCGCATCACCGATGTCAGCCGTTTATACCAGGGTGCCAGCAATGTGCTGGCACCCTGGTATACCCACTGTACACCACCGCCCGCAACCCCCCCCTGCACCTCCCACCGGGCTAAAATCGTTCAGAGGTGCAGGGGGGTGATAAATATATATTTTCTGACCGCAGCGATCAGAAACTGCAGAAAGCGCAACAAATCGCAGGTCTGAATTGACCTGCGGTTTGTTGCGATCGCGGACATGGGGGGGTCACGGGACCCCCCCGCGCATTTAGCCGAGGTGCCTGCTCAATGATTTGAGCAGGCACCGGGTTCCGATCACTGCCAGCTGCACGGCAGTGATCGGAACAACACATGACGTACCGGTACGTCATGGGTCCTTAAGGACTCGGGAAACATGCCGTACCGATACGTCATGCGTCCCTAAGGGGTTAGGTTTGGCAGTGTAGCAGCCTGAGCTGGTTGCTAGGCGGCTCGCTGTCAAGGCATGCGGTTGCATCTGGCAACATATGTATGTATGTATGTGTTCACTTTCTATGTTTGGTGTGCATGGGATTTATGTTATGTGTGCATTTCCCCTTTAAGTGACACTTACCTTGTCTGGTGTTGGAAGCGTTAACTCCTTTCCTAGTTTGTGTGTGTGGGTGTGGCTACTTGGGCTATTTAGCCTTTGCTGCATCCCTGTAGCTGAGGGGTACTCCAGCCATGCCTTATGCTGGAGTCATCCTCCTGGTCTTATACCATCTGTCCAGTGAGGGCCACCCTTGTGGTCATAAAACATGTACTGATGTTAAGCTTATGTTTGTGTGGTGTTTTACCTTATTGCAGCTATGGATCTGGTTCCTGTGTGTTTAATGTTTGTGTGCTGTCTCCCCTTGTGTTTGGTGTGGACATCAGCATTTGAGCACGGGTTCCAGTCTGTGTGTCTGTGGCAGGTAGGTGTGGAAGTGGTTTCACTCACCTGCCATATCCATATGTTGTATATGTTTCCCTTTCCTTGCAGCTTGGCCAGTTTAGACTCCTCTTCGTCCGTGTCTAGGAGGAACAGGTCGTCCCACCCTGCTCCTAGTCCAGGGATTTCCTGAGGGCTAGTAGGGACCCGAGGTTCCTGAGTATGAGCCCTCCTACCATCTGGGTTGGCTCATACGGTTATGAGTCAGGGTCAGAGTTACGGACGCTTTAGGAGGTGACCTGCTCCCTGATTCTGTTGTTGTCACGGCTGAGGATGGGGAAAACCCTCAGCCGTGCGATGTCAGGAGATGGAAAGATCGCTACTTGGCCAGTACCACAGAATAGGGAGCAGGTAACCTCCTAGAGCTTCCCTAATCTGACAATGACTCCTAGCTGCATGAGCCGCCCTTGAAGGTAGGAGGGCTCATGCTCAGGAACCTTGGATCCCTTCTGACCCTCCGTCGATCCCTGAACGAGGGGCTGGGTAGACAGCCCGTTCCTCCTGGACACGGAGGAACAGGAGTCTAAAGTGGCCAAGCTACAAAGAAAGGGGAGACACAAACAACTTATGGCAATGGCAGGTAAATGCAAAGTATAGCACCTACCTGCCACAGACACCAAGCCTGGAACCCATGTAGACGCGCTGCTGTCCAAAGAACACACACGGACACAGCACACACCACACAAGACACGGGAAACCAGGAAACCATAAGGTGCAATAAACAAGCAAATCACATACACATCTACATAACATCATGACATAAATCTTATGACCACAAGGGTGGCCCCCACTGGCAGATGGAATACACAGGAGGCTGCTCCAGCTAACCATGGCTGAAGTACCCCTCAGACAAGTGATATTCACTGAGGCTTTATAGGCCCAAGTAGCCACACCCACACAGACACACCCAGTGTTTACACACACACAGAAGGGATTTAACCCTTCCAACACCAGGCAAGGGAAGACGGACTCTTAAAGGGGAATACACACATAAATAAACACACTTCACCTGTTGCCGCGGGCAACGGCATGCGTGGCAATCATGTCCTGGGGATCAGCCATTGGGCTGAGACACTGCCACCACATGCACACAACACCACACGTTGCCACGGGCAACCAAGTGAAGGAAAGTGTCACAAAACAAACCACTGGCCGTGACAGTTGTCCTGGCCTAGCAGCTTCCCATTATCCCTTTAACATCGCACGGCGGGGGGATTCCCCCACTCTCCGCCGTGACAGTATGACCACAAAAGCTCCTTGCGTGGATACCTTCGAAAGAGGGTGCAGCATGTATCGCCATCTGTTGATGGGCTGCATGCGCGTTCTCCGGAGGGAGAGCGTTATGGGGGTTTCACCGTTAACGGCGCGGTGAGTGGCTTTTCCGCGCCATTCGATTCTCACCGTTGTCTGTATTGGTGCCCCCTTACTTTGTCTTTCCCCTTCCCCCATCCCATTGTTTGTTGTGCCCCACCAACTTTCCCCTTTTGTGGTTGGGGGGGGCTTTGAGGGGCGGGAGTGTCACAGACTTCGGAAGAGGGCGCAGCATGTGGCGCCTGTCGGTTTCTGGCACGCATGCTTATCCTCCGGAGGGAGGGTGAAAGGGGAGCCCTGTTACAGTGCAGTTCTCTGTAGCAGTGTTGCAGTCTGTGTTGAACTGGCACTTGTGGTTGGGTCTTCCCTTGTCCACGGCTCAGTGATTCTCTCACTTGTGTCGGTGTGGCTAGCTGCAGTCCTTGTTAGACTGGCTTAGGTGTATGCTGGTGGAAGATGCATGCTGGCAGCGACTTGGTGGGAACCGTGGCTGAGAGTGGACGCAGTGTTCAGTGCGGTCTCTCCGGGCTGTTTGTTTGCTGGCGCCCTGGTTCCTGTGTGTTGCTCCAGGGGCTGGCAGTCAGCTCCCTGGTTCCTGTGTGTTGCTCCAGGGGCTGGCAGCAGTCCTGGGGAGACTCGCTGGCACTGACACTGTTTCAGCTTTTTTTCCCCTTCTCCTATCCCTGTTTTTGGGTCCCTCACTAGTTTTCCCGTTTTATTTTTTTTGGTGGGTGGGCTTTGAGGGGTGGGAGTGTCACGGCCTATGGTCGTGACTCTTTGTGTCGCATGCAGTTGCCAGCGGTCTGCTTGTTGTCTATCGTAGGTGAGGACAGTTTGTATGTTTGTCTCACGTGTGGTTGCCGCTGGCAACATAATTAGGTTTGGCAGTGTAGCAGCCTGAGCTGGTTGCTAGGCGGCTCGCTGTCAAGGCATGCGGTTGCATCTGGCAACATATGTATGTATGTGTTCACTTTCTATGTTTGGTGTGCACGGGATTTATGTTATGTGTGCATTTCCCCTTTAAGTGACACTTACCTTGTCTGGTGTTGGAAGTGTTAACTCCTTTCCTAGTTTGTGTGTGTGGGTGTGGCTACTTGGGCTATTTAGCCTCTGCTGCATCCCTGTAGCTGAGGGGTACTCCAGCCATGCCTTATGCTGGAGTCATCCTCCTGGTCTTATACCATCTGTCCAGTGAGGGCCACCCTTGTGGTCATAAAACATGTACTGATGTTAAGCTTATGTTTGTGTGGTGTTTTACCTTATTGCAGCTATGGATCTGGTTTCTGTGTGTTTAATGTTTGTGTGCTGTCTCCCTTTGTGTTTGGTGTGGACTTCAGCATTTGAGCACGGGTTCCAGTCTGTGGCAGGTAGGTGTGGAAGTGGTTTCACTCACCTGCCATATCCATATGTTGTATATGTTTCCCTTTCCTTGCAGCTTGGCCAGTTTAGACTCCTGTTCGTCCGTGTCTAGGAGGAACAGGTCGTCTTACCCTACTCCTAGTCCAGGGATTTCCTGAGGGCTATTAGGGACCAGAGGTTCCTGAGTATGAGCCCTCCTACCATCTGGGTTGGCTCATATGGTTAGGAGTCAGGGTCAGAGTTAGGGACGCTTTAGGAGGTGACCTGCTCCCTGATTCTGTTGTCCTGGCCTAGCAGCTTCCCATTATCCCTTTAACATCGCACGGCGGGGGGTTCCCCCACTCTCCGCCGTGACAGGAACATCAACCTCCAATTCAAGTGCCTGAACTATCAGTTAAGTCTGTAGAGCCTATGCAGACTGTTGAAAAACTAATGACGGAAACAGATCCTCTAAAATGGTTCCTTACACCATGGTTAACCACTTCCCATCTGGGCCCTTTGCCCCCTTCCTGACCAGGCCAAATTTTGCAAAACGGACATATCTCACTTTATGTGGTAATAACTTTGGAACGCCTTTATTTATCCAAGTCATTCAGAGATTGTTTTCTCGTGACACATTGTACTTCATGATAGTCATAAATTTGAGTCAAAATATTTCACCTTTATTTATGAAAAAATCCCAAATTTACCCAAAAATTTAAAAAAATCGCAATTTTCTAAATTTCAATTTCTCTGCTTTTAAAACAGAAAGTGATACCTCATAAAATATTTATTATTTAACATTCCCCATATGTCTACTTTATGTTGGCATCATTTTGGAAATGTCATTTTATTTTTTTAGGACGTTAGAAGGCTTAGAAGTTTAGAAGCAATTCTTCAAATTTTTAAGAAAATTGCCAAAACCCACTTTATAAGGACCAGTTCAGGTCTGAAGTCACTTTGTGGGGCCTACATAGTGGATACCCCCATAAATGACCCCATTTTAGAAACTACACCCCTCAAGGTATTCAAAACCGATTTTACAAACTTTGTTAACCCTTTAGGCGTTCCACAAGAATTAAAGGAAAATGGAGATCAAATTTTTAAATTTCACTTTTTTGGCAGATTTTCCATTTTAATCAATTTTTTTCTCTAACACATCGATGGTTAACAGCCAAACAAAACTCAATATTTATTACCCAGATTCTGCGGTTTACAGAAACACCCCACATGTGGTCGTAAACTGCTGTATGGGCACACGGCAGGGCGCAGAAGGAAAGGAACTCCACATGGTTTTTAGATGCCATGTCCCATTTGAAGCCCCCTGATGCACCCTTACAGTAGAAACTCCCAAGAAGTGACCCCATTTTGGAAACTAGGGGATAAGGTGCCAGTTTTATTAGTACTATTTTTGGGTACATATGATATTTTAATCATTCAATATAACACTTTATGGGGCAAGGTGACCAAAAAATTGGTTGTTTTAGCACAGTTTCTATTTATTTATTTTTACAGCGTTCACCTTAGGGGTTCAGTCAAGTGACATTTTTATAGAGCAGATTGTTACGGACGTGGCGATACCTAATATGTATACTTTTTCTCATTTATTAAAGTTTTACACAATAATAGCATTTTTGAAACCAAAAAATTATGTTTTAATGTGTCCATGTTCTGAGAGCTATAGTTTTTTTATTTTTTGAGAGATTTTCTTATGTAGGGGCTCATTTTTTGCGGGATGAGGTGACGGTTTTATTGGTACCATTTTGTGGGACATACGCGTTTTTGATCACTTGGTGTTGCACCTTTTGTGATGCAAGGTGACAAAAATTGCTTGTTTTGACACAGTTTTTTTTTTTTTTTTTTTTACGGTGTTCATCCGAGGGGTTAGGTCATGTGATATTTTTATAGAGCTGGTTTTTACGGACACGGCAATACCTAATATGTATACTTTTTTTTTATTTGTTTCACTTTAACACAATAATAGCATTTTTGAAACCAAAAAAATTATGTTTTAGTGTCTCCATGTTCTAAGAGCTATAGTTTTTTTATTTTTTGAGAGATTTTCTTATGTAGGGGCTCATTTTTTGCGGGATGAGGTGACGGTTTTATTGGTACCATTTTGTGGGACATACGCGTTTTTGATCACTTGGTGTTGCACCTTTTGTGATGCAAGGTGACAAAAATTGCTTGTTTTGACAGTTTTTTTTATTTATTTTTTACGGTGTTCATCCGAGGGGTTAGGTCATGTGATATTTTTATAGAGCTGGTTTTTACGGACGCGGCAATACTAAATATGTCTATTTTACTTTATTTTTTCTATTTTAATTTTTTTTTTTTTTATTCCTAACTTGGGAACTTTTTTTTTTTTTACATGTGAAACTTTATTTTATTTTATTTTTTCAACCCTTTATTTTTTTTATTTTTTTTTACACTTTTCGTCCCCCATAAGGTCATACAAGACCTCTGGGGGACATTTGCTTCACTTTTTCTTTTTTTTTTCACAGTTGATTTCTCCTGTAACTGGGGCTGAGATAGTAGCCCCAGTTACAGGACAAATGCACCCCTATAGAGGCTGTACAGCAGCAATCCTGCGCTGTACAGCCTCACAGCAGGGCTGATCGAGGTCTTTGAGAGACCTCACACAGCTCCTGCACACTCCGGTCACGGCGGTCACATGACCGCCGGGCCGGAACAGGAAGCGCACAGCGCTTCCTGCTCTGCAGACACAGCGCTCGGTGAGCGCTGTGTCTGCAGCGATCGTGAAGGCAGGGACACCTGGGCACTGTCCCTGCCTTGTCTTATGGTTGCCCTGCTGTCACTGACAGCGGGCAACCCGATCAGCAGCTGCACGATTAGCGTGCAGCTGCTATTTCTGACAGGACGTTTTAAAACGTGCTGTCAGAAATAGACGTCCACCCATAGGACGTTTATATCCTATGGGCGGACGTGAGGCGGTTAAACATTGCTGTGCCTGCTCCAGTCAGTACAGCGTCACATCAGCCAGAGGAACCACCTCAAGAAGAAGTTTCAGTAGAGCAAAAAAACTCCTGATGTACCAAATTCCCTTGAGCCAAGGTCAGAAGAAGGACCGCCACTTCGCAGATCCAGTCGGATTACAAAGGGACAACCACCTGCTCGTTATAGGGAGTATTTAATTTAGAATCAGTGGAGAGACCTTCCAGATACTCCAGTTTAATGTAGATTACAAATTTTACTTCTTAGTGAGACTACAGAGCCTGAGTAAGAGACTTTTTGACTCTGATTATTTGCCTTACTCAAAGGACTCTCTACAGTCTTCTTTGTTTTGTTGATGCAACGTTCAAGACTGTGCCCGGAGATAGACTCAAACGCATCTGAGCCTCTGTGTTGTTCATCATCTTTACTTCCCCTATGCTCAGGGAATGGACTCATGCCCTGTGAGCCTCCTGATTTTCACCCATGTTCATTATTTTCCCCATTATGGACTATCCTGGTTTTATTGTTCCGCTGTGCCAGGTCGGTGCCCCTGTTCATCAGTCTCCAGAGAGGAAAGAAACAACGCCCCTTTCCACTTGTTTACTACCAATTGTGATGTTTGCCTGATATTTACAATTGCTTTTCAGATCTCAAGAAAAAGTATTGATATGGGTTATGGTACTGTTCTTTATGCCTGCAGGATTGTTCTCTTTTGTATTTTTCAGGAGACCTACATCTTCGTGTCGAGGCCGACACAGGTAAACAAGAGGGGTATGCAGCGTCCCACTACCCTTGTGGGTACTGCAAAGTTGTTGTATTATACTGTTTATGCCTTTAATAGCCTGTTTTTATACTGCAATGTGTCCTTATGCATGATCCCTGCTAACAGGTGTGTTAGAATGCATTTACACTGAGCTTACCACTAGGGGGAGATAATACCTCCCATATATATATTCAAGCTCAGGCCTAGCTAGTTCAGACAACTTCCTGTTGACTCTAGTTGGAGATTTAGTTCCAGTGGCAGTTGAGAGACCAGTTGTGTCAATTGCAGTCTGCAATCTTTATCCCTCAGCCAAATTTCAGCCCAGAGCTGAAGTGCTTTATCTACATAGAAAATAACACAGAAAGGAAACCCCCAAAGGGTTATGGACACATCTTATTAGTGCCTTAGGACCTTTGGACTCCACCGTGAAGGATTTACCAGCCTTTTGCAACTTCACCAGCCTGAACCAAGATCACCAGGACCATTCCTGAAGTCCTCTATCAGTAAGGCTACCATTTCATTATATTTAACATCTAGAGAGGGACATTTACACCTGTCAGCAGAGGACTTGCAGAAGTATATCTCTGTACCAAGAGACCGTTTTACTACTTTGGATGTACTGTTATCAGAAGTCATCTTCAGTAAAGTTCCACCTTGAATTTCATCCTGCTTGCCTCAGTCTCAAGTTCCTCTATTAACACTACAGTAAATGGTTGTACCTCCATACAAAAGGTACTGCGTCACGACTTCAAGGGACCTTGCCACTAGCACATTAATACAGAACATCAAGGGCACCTCGAACCAACATCTGGCCAGTGTCCCTTACACGAGAGTGTGCCCACCTATTGCTTACACCGTGACCTCACACATATTTCCCCTGCAAGGTCTGGCATACCGCACATCATTTTCAGAATCCACTTTTATGCTATCAAGGAACAGATCCTGAATATAGCACGACAGTCCTCCCCTCTATCCTATGACGGGGTCCCCATCATTCTGCTACGGGACCTCTCACGCCACACTCTGTTTCAGCGAGCTGCCTTACGTCCACTATTGGATCTTCTCAAGGACCGAGGCATTCCTTACTGCTGGGTTTACCCATTTGCTCTATTTCCAGGTCCTAAAGGTCATGTTAACTTTTTCTTTACTCTTTTTCTCGCTTTCTGGACGTCACCCTTCCCCGTGTTCCTTGTGTTCTTCCCTCCCTACAGATATGACGTCACTCAAAATAGCGTCTTTCAATGTGAAGGGCCTCAAAACCCCTGAAAAAAGAACTCAGATACCCCACCATCTCTATCGTCAGAAGGTACACATTGTTTGTTTCCTGGAAACGCACTTTAAAGAGGGTTTTGCCCCTGGCATACGGCATCAGCACTACACAACCTGGCACTTCGCAAATAACCCAGTGGACAAGATGAAAGGTGTCGCCATAGCGATCCATAGATCTTTGCCTCACCAGGTGCTAGGCTGCACTGCTGATCCCGAAGCCAGATACTTAAATCTTTCATTACTAATTGGTGGACGTGAATTCACTTTTCTTAACGCCTATGCCCCCAAACAAAACCAGGCCTCCTTTATTCTGGACCTAGTTGATAAAGCCCTTCCCCTGCTCTGAGGAACCGGCGTCTTCTGTGGCGACTTTAACTTTACTCTTGACCTCACACTCGATAATTCGACCGGACGTGCCTCCCTTCCCCACTCCACTGTTAAAAAAGTTAAAAGAGCATTCCTCCAATTACAACTCTGTGACCCATGGCGCCTCCAGCACCCAGCAGACAAAGACTTTACTTTTTATTCTGCCTCTCACAGCCGCATAGACTATATTCTCCTCCAACAACCGGTTCTATCGTGGTTGGACTCCACACAAATAGGCAATATCCTGTGGTCAGTCCATGCCCCAACATTCTGCTCCCTGAACCTCCCCTTCCTTACTAAATAAGAATGGACTTGGTGCCTGAACAAATCTCTCCTTCTCAACCGGGTGTGCGCTGCTGATCTTACCAGCACTATGTCAGACTTCCTATCGGATCACAGTGCGGACGCCACTCCTCTTCCAATGAAATGGGAAGCCCTGAAGTGTGTCTTGCACCGAGTCTTTATTAAACATGGCTACCGTCTCAAGAATTAGAAAGCATACTCCCTCAAACTTGCATTACAAAAGGTCGCCTCCTTGGAACCTGCCCACAAGAGAGCACTCTCCTTGCCGACTCTCCGTGATCTTCAAAACGCACGTTTGGATGCCAAATGCTTGTTAGAAGTGTCCTACAAACGTATCATACAAATATGTTGTAGCAATGTTTCACATATCCCTGCAATCAAAAACCCTGTGGATCGCATGGTACACACCACCACAGATATTGCGTCTTCTTTCCATTCCTTTTATTCGGAGCTCTACAAACTGCCCCGAGCTTCCTCAACACAGGCAGATTACACACCTGAACCCTCCTCTCAGCTTCCCAAATTATCTGCACTAGAATCTGCTGGTTTGGAGATGCCATTCATGGAACTCAAATCCTTGCCAGGGGGTAAGAGCTCAGGCCCTGACGGGCTCACAGCCAGGTTCTACAAATCCTTTGCGACCTCTCTTTCCCCTTTTATGCTACAGGTCTTAACGCAGTGTCTCCTGGGCTTCCCTTCTCGGCGCAGACCACTGAGGCCTGTATTGCGGTCATCCCAAAATCTGGTAAGGACTGCACTTATGTGCTAGCTATCATCCTATCTCTCTCTTGAATGTAGATCTCAAAATATTTGCCGAATTGATGGCCAATAGGTTAAATTCACTCTTACCCCCAATTATCCACCCTGATCAGGTGGGGACCCTGCCGGGGCGGGAGGCCCGGGACAATACCCTTAAAACTCTAGACATCATCCATCATGCAAAAGCAAGAAAAATTCCCCTCATGATCTTATCCCTAGACGCCGAGAAGGCCTTTGACCCAATCTCCTGGCACTCTATCCACGCCGTTCTTTCTCATCTGGGAGTGGGCCCGGGTTTCCTGTCTAAGGTTTTCAGTCTGTACCAACAACCCTCGGTTAAGATTAATGGCACTCTTTCCCCTTCCTTCCCTATTCACAACGGGACGCGCCAGGGTTGTCCGCTGTCTCCTCTGCTTTACATTCTGGTTATGGAGCATCTTATGCCTTCCATACGCGCCAATCCGGACATCTCGGGAATAAAGATCGGAGAAAGTGAATACAAATGTGCGGCTTTTCCAGATGATCTCCTGCTCTATATAACTAATCCCACCATTTCTCTGCCGTCTTTGCTCTGTGAGATCTCCCGTTTCGGTGAGTGGACCAACTTCAAAATCAACATGTCCAAGTCGGAGGCCTTGGATGTCTCCCTACCCAGTGCACTGGTGTCTTCTCTCAAAACCTCCTTTCCCTTTTCCTGGCCACCAAACGGAATTACTTATCTAGGTATAAAAATCACCACTGACCTAACACGGCTTTTTAGACTAAACTTCACCCCTCTCCTCCAACAATTCCAGAAGGACCTTGAAGTCTGGCGCCGAAGGGATTTTTCCTGCTTCGGCAGGATTAGCATCCTAAAATGAATACCGATATGTTACCAAAACTACTCTATCTCCTGAAGACCATCCCCCTCCGTATTCCATCCATATTCTGGTCTCACATTCGCCGATACTTCCCGCAATTTGTGTGATCATCCAGTAAACCACAAATTAAATGGGAAATAATGACCCGTTATAAGGAGACGAGGGGGAAGGGTAGGTCTCCCGGATTTACGACCTACTGCCTATTACCACGCTACTGCCTATGCCCAGCTTTTAGACATGATCCTGTAACGGTCACGTACACACACACACATGGGGGAAAATAGTGACCACTGCGCTCCACCCTCAACCCTGGCCCTGCCTACTTGCCTCACGAGTCCTGATGACAGGGGACAACTGGATGGCAGTCCCTAACTTAGGATACGTGCGGGAAGGACAGACAAGACAAATAACGGATAGTGAACGGACCGGGTCAAAACCAAGAGGACAACGCAGTACAGAGGGATAAGCAAAGAATGGTCAGGATAAGACGGGGTCATAAATACCAGGAGAGTCGAGAAGTACCAAAGGAGTCTGCAAAGAATAGTCAGGTGGAAGCCGAGGTCAAAATACCAGGAGGGATGCGCAGTACAGGAGGAGCAGGCAAAGGATCATCAGGGAACAGGATCAGGTAAGTATACAGGTATCCAACAAACGCCAGGAACCTAAATTAACAGGCAACCTGTGGCCAGCAGGCTGCCTGTATTTATAGTGGGGAGTGATGGTCATGTGACGTGGCCAGCGTCACATGACCAACAGACCGACCAGTCGAGCACCGAGTGATCAGCTCGGCGCTCAAGGCAGACCTAGGAGCAGGGAGACTCCCAGCTAGCAAAGCTGCCCTGGGAACGAGGTCAAACACAGATCCTCACTCCCGAAGCTAAGCAGCAGGTCTAAGGCTGATGGGAGACCGAGTGCGCCATCGGCACCCCGTTACAGTACCTCCCCTTTTACGAGGGGCCACCGGACCCAAGACTTTAGGCGATGGCCTTTCAGGGTGTTCTAAATGAAATTTTCGAACAAGTCTAGGAGCATGAACCTCCCTGGCAGGTACCCAAGATCTCTCTTCAGGTCCATACCCCTTCCAGTGAATCAGGTACTGCAAGGAATTACGCACCTTCCTGACATCCACTATTTTAGACACCACATACTCGACAGCATCATTAACAAGAACCGGCAGAGGCGAGGCTTTCGATGGTAGTACCGGTTCAAAATATTTTTTAAGTAGAGATTTATGGAGCACATTATGAATGTGGAATGACTCAGGCAGCTCCAACCTAAATGATACCGGATTAATCACCTCCGTGATCTTATATGGTCCAATAAAACAAGGAGCAAACTTTTTAGAATCTACCTTAAGAGAGAGATTTTTGGAGGACAACCATACCTTTTCCCCAACCTGAAAATTCACCCCCCCCCCCCCCCCTTGAACGTCTCCTATCAGCCTTGAGTTTCTGAGAACTTTGAGCCTTTTCTAAGTTCGATTGAACCCGGGCCCAAACTGTGCACAGTTCAGAGGAGAGCCTATCCGCCTCAGGGTTAGAGGAGGAGACGGATAACCCAGAATGAAAACAGGGATGGAAACCATGGTTACAAAAGAAAGGTAAAACCCCAGCAGAAGAATTGACACGGTTATTTAAAGCAAATTCAGCCAATGGAAGAAATTTAACCCATATTTGCTGGTCATCAGCAACATACAACCTTTTGTTCCACAGACTGATTAAGGTGTTCAGTCTGCCCATTACTCTCAGGGTGGTAGGCAGAGGAAAAAGACAATGAAATTTGAAATTTTTGACAGAAGGCCCTCCAGAATTTGGACTCAAACTGCACACCCCTGTCAGAAACAATATTTTCCGGGATACCATGCAATCGAACAATTTCTTTCACAAAAATAGACGCCAGGGTTTTGGCATTCAGGAGTTTAGACAGGGGAATGAAATGGACCATCTTGCTAAACCTATCGACCACTACCCAAACCACAGTCTTACCCTCCGCCGGCGGTAGGTCAGTTATAAAGTCCATCGAGATATGGGACCAGGGGCTACTGGGAATGGGTAGGGGTCATAGGTTACCAGCAGGGCGAGTCCTAGTTGTCTTGGACCTGGCACAAACCTCTCAGGCTGACACGTAGGACTTGACATCCCTAGTTAAAGTGGGCCACCAATAATATCTAGAAACCAGATCCTTAGTGCCCTCAACACCCGGATGTCCAGAAAAGGCAGAATCGTGACACTCACCCAACAGCTGGAGACGAAATTGTACGGGAACAAACAACTTATCTGTTGGGGTGGATACCGGTGCCAGATGTTGTTCAGACCTAATGCGAGCCGAGATATCCTGGGTTAGAGCTGCTATGAAGATTTTTGCTGGTAGGATGGATTCAGGTGGTACCTCAGTAGGTTGAAAAGCATGGACGCTCCGAGATAATGCATCCACCTTCACATTTTTACTTCCCGGCCTGAACGTAATGGAAAAATCTAAACGAGTAAAAAAACAGAGCCCATCTGGCTTGATGGGGATTCAACCTCTTAGCAGACTCGAGAAACATAAGGTTTTTATGGTCAGTGACAACAGTTACACAATGCCTTGCCCCCTTTCAGAAAATGCCTCCACTCCTCAAATGCCCATTTAATGGCCAGCAGCTCCCTATTCCCTATGTCGTAGTTTCTCTCCGTGGGAGAGAATTTCCTGGAGAAGAAGGCACACGGTCTCAGGTTAATGAGGCTAGCAGGACCTTGTGAAAGTACTGCTCCTGCGCCGTCCTCGGACGCATCCACCTCCACAATAAAAGGTCCTGGATCAGAATAGGAGCGCTACTGAATGCCTTTTTTAATTTTTCAAATGAAGAAATGGCCTCAGTAGACCAATTCTCCAAATCCGCCCCTTTCTTAGTAAGGTCGGTCAACGGTTTAGCAATTACAGAAAAATTCATAATAAATTTACTATAGTAATTGGCAAAACCTAAGAACCGTTGTAAGGCCTTTAAGGATGAAGGTCTTACCCATTCCTTAATTGCTAGTACCTTACCAGGATCCATCTTGAAGACATGAGGAGTCAGAACATGCCCTAGAAACAGAATCTCCTGTACACCAAAGACACATTTCTCTTGCTTAGCGGATAGCTGATTCTCCCTCAACACCTCTAATACTTGTTTAACATGAGACACATGGGAATCGAAGTCAGGAGAGAATATCAAAATGTCGTCAAGATAGACAATAACAAATTTACCTAAGAACTCCCTAACAACAGTGGGTAAAGTATCAGACTTTACTGAGACCCCAGCCTGTACCACGGACAAGCACGAGTCAAACTTAGGCCCCCATCTCACCAACTCCCCCTTGGACCAATGTATAGTGGGGTTATGTAGTCGGAGCCAAGGCAAACCTAGTATCACCTCAACCGGTAGGTTCTCCAGGACTAAAAGGGAACATCTCTCTGAGTGGCACACACCCACGGTTAGAGAAATCTCTGAGGTACATGAGCTCACCATACCACCAATAAGAGGAATAGCATCAATAACCATGACATGGATAGGAGTTGGTAAAGCAAACATTGGAATACCCAATCTTACAGCGTACTCAGAGTCAATAAAGCTGGCCACTGAGCCAGAATCAATAAAGGCCTTACCCGGCCATTTATCTACCCCCAGAGAAATCGTAATGGGTACCAAAAGCTTACATTTAGAAAAATCAGGGCATACCTGGTCTTTAGGTTGCCTTGCCTTAGGAGACTTGACAGAGAGGACCTTCTTAGGACACTGGTTGATCCAATGGTCAGGATCTCCACAGTAAAAGCATTCTCCACGTCTACGGCGAAGATTCCCTCAGGTCATGCCAACCTGCATGGGTTCCTTGGTGGAGACCTCAGCGTTGTCTCTGGGATAGGCCTCTGGCTGGACCACCATCTGGGAAGAGAACTGTCGTTCCTGTCGTCTCTCTCTAACCCGTCGGTCAAGTCGGACATCAAGAGTCATCATCTCCTCTAAGGTCTCTGGAAGTTGATAACTGACCAGAAGATCCTTTAAATTATCAGACAGACCTGACCTGAACTGATTCTTCGGGGCTGGTTTGTTCCATCCTGAGGGGACACACCACCTTCTGAATTGGGTGCAATAATCCTCCACAGGTAGATTGCCCTGAACCAGTGCCTTTAGAGCCGTCTCGGCTACCAGAGACCTGTCTGGTTCATCATAGAGGGTACCCAGGGCCTGAAAGAACCCCTCCACAGTAGTTAAACAACTGGCGCCAGCAGGTAAAGAGAACGCCCAGTCCTGGGGATCACCCTGTAGTCGGGAAATGATAATGCTCACACGTTGACTCTCGGGGCCAGAGGACACGGGGCGCAAACGGAAGTAAAGTCTGCAACTCTCCATTAAAAGAGAGAAACTTTTTCCGGTCTCCAGAAAGGGGTTCTGGGAGCTTAATCTGGGGCTCAAAATGTGGACTGGAGGCCTGAGGAGTGGAAGAACCTTGCCCTAACTCAAAAGAATGGAGTTTTTCCCCTAGCTCCTGCACCATCTGCGTCAGATTAGAGACATGGTCAGTCAGGGTCACCAGAGGATTCATTATACAGTGGTTATTGGGCCTGTTAATCTGTAACGGTCACGTACACACACACACACAGGGGGAAGAATAGTGACCACTGCGCTCCACCCTCACCCCTGGCCCTGCCTACTTGCCTCATGAGTCCTGATGACAGGGGACAACTGGACGGCAGTCCCTAACTTAGGATACGTGCGGGAAGGACAGGCAAGACAAATAACGGATAGTGAAAGGACCGGGTCAAAACCAAGAGCACAACGCAGTACAGAGGGATAAGCAAAGAATGGTCAGGAGAAGCCGGGGTCATAAATACCAGGAGAGTCGAGAAGTACCAAAGGAGTCCGCAAAGAATAGTCAGGTGGAAGCCAAGGTTAAAATACCAGGAGGAGTACAGGAGGAGCAGGCAAAGGATCGTCAGGGAACAGGATCAGATAAGTATACAGGTATCCAACAAACGCCAGGAACCTAAATTAACAGGCAACCTGTGGCCAGAAGGCTGCCTGTATTTATAGTGGGGAGTGAGGGTCATGTGACGTGGCCAGCGTCACATGACCGACAGACCGACCAGTCGAGCACCGAGTAATCAGCTTGGCGCTCAAGGCAGACCTAGGAGCAGGGAGCCTCCCAGCTAGCAAAGCCGCCCTGGGAACGAGGTCAAACACAGATCCTTGCTCCCGAAGCTAAGCAGCAGGTCTGCGGCTGATGGGAGACCGAGTGCGCCTTCGGCACCCCGTTACAGATCTGCACTGATACATCCAAGTCTTGGGTTCACATCGCACGTGACTTCTCCCCCTGATCTATAACGGTCCTACCATGGCTAACAGGCACTACATGTCCCACTCTCTCTAAGTTATCCTTTACAGCCCATCATACGTTTGCAACGTTAACATCTATAAGTCGCCACACCTCACTAATTGACCATAAAGGTCCTCTGGTTCCAATAACGGACCATCCTCACTTCCCTCCGGGGCATGAAGACTAGCCCGATCAGATTTTGCCATGTCCTCTCGGGATCCTCACTGAAACCTGTACCTCAACTACTTGGGATCCCCATCCCATCAACCCGCAACTCTTTTGAATATTTACAACTAAAGGACTTCCACTCATCCATGTGTAAATCCCACACATTGACTCGAAACCTCACAGCATTTGAGCAGATGTACATCTCCCCCTCAGCTGTTTTTAGAAACATTTCAACCATATATAGGCTGCTGATACATCAGTGCTCCTGATGCCCTCCTCCATTCTGTCAGGCCTGGGAACAGGACTTGGGTATTCCTTTCACCCCAGTCCAATGGAATAGAAGTTTTCCTCTATCTCACAAAGCACTGATCTCTACTAAAGCCCAAGAGTACCTGCGTTGTTCAATAAATGATTCCCCACAGTGTCAGATCGCTGCTGGAGATGTCACACGGAGGAGGGCACGATGATCCATATCTAGTGGCATTGTACTATTCTACGTCCTTTTGGGAACCTTGTACACAGGGTTATCAGAGAAGTAACAGGCATCCCCATCCAGAATTCCCCGGAAGCTCTTCTATTGTTTATACTTGACCTGAATATCCCTGCCTACAAAAACTCCCTTTTGAAATATATGGTCCAGGCAGCAAAAACAGTAATACCACGTCATTGGAAATCCATTTCTCCCCCGTCACCGGAGGAGTGGTTTGAGGAGATTGCCCTATACCAGAGAATGGAGGACCTTATTAGTTTGACGCCCTTGGATTCCTCGCATTACTCGAAGACGTGGGGCCCAAGGGACGCGTTCCGTTCCTCTAAAACTTTTTTGAACATACAACTGTAAATTCTGCATATCTAGACATTGTCACCTTCCTACCCCCCCCCCCCCCCCCCCACTGTCTTATGTCCTCTTTTATGTGTCTTCTCTTAAACAGTTATTTCTGTATTGATTTAGCGTTCGTTTCCACGCTTACGTGGATTACTATGCCGAGCACTAAATGTTTTGCGTGCTCCCTCCTAATGCATGTGTGCTTGTTTGTACCAAATGACACAGAACAGAAAATGTTATCTTAAAAACTTCAATAAAACATTAAATGAGAAAAAAATGTAAAAGCAGTGAAGTCCCCATCATCATAGGTCACAGTCTGAGTTGTTCTGTCTGCCCCTTGTTTCCATGTCTGACTCTACCTGATCTTCTATGGCAATGGGTCTCCTTTTGTTGGGGGGTCTCCTGTGTCGCCTTCACATTCCTTGTCTATCCTTTGTAGCTCTCACTCATAATCACCATCTGAATCTATCAGAACTTCATACTTATTAGATATCACCATTATATCTGCACCTATATTGACTTTTTTCTTGGCCCTTTGGCCCATGTTGTAATCTGCCTCAGGCTTATGGAATGACGTGTCTTTTTTTCCTCCGTTTGTCCTGCTTGCTCGTGCTCTCCTCAGGTACAGATGGTGATACAAATGAGGCTCCATCTGACTGTTGTTGGACCTGAGGGACAGTCTCCATGTCACCCTGCACACTCTCTGAACCCTGATGTTCTGGCTCTACACTATCCGACCTCTGCTGGACTTCTTGCCTGGTCAGTATTGTCCCTGACATCAAGGCCTCCTCCTCTACAGGCTCTGCCCCTTCCACCAGTTCCTCATTAGGAAGCTCTTTACAGATGTTGTGCCATGTATCTGGCTAATCTCTGTGAGGGTGGCCCATATTTCCACACAGATTGCATCTGATGGTCTGACAGCTTGCACTTGCATGGCCGACCTCACCACATAGATTGCACTTTACCACAGTGCAGGCACTGGCCAGATGACCGGCCTTGCCACATCTGAAGCACTTCCTGGGCTGATTTGGGTAGAAGCAGACACCTTTCTCTCTCCCAATGTAAAAGGAATTGGGTAGAGGGGTCTGTACTAGGTGTTCTAGAGTGGTCTGTGCTACCTTGTGTGGTTGTAGGTAAAAGCGGGATATCCTGCACATTACTCTACACAGTTTCTCCCACCCCATCCACCTCTATATCACCATCAGATAATTCCCACACAGATTGCATGTCCCCTCCCGTCTCTGACCCAGCAGGTCCATATCCGCCATCAGTACCAGTCTGTTTCCCAGCAAAAGAGCTCTGCTCAGTCACATCACCCTGACACCTTGATGACTGTCCACTGTCCTGCTGCTGTGCAGTGCCTGCTGGTACTTGTGGTGCTTCTGCTAGTTCCTGGGCTTCATGCTCCTGCTCAGGGACAGCTATAGAACTCTGTGGTTGCTGCTGCACAGTGCCTGCTGGGAGTTGTGGTAGAGGTCTCTGTGGCTGCTGGGGCTTGTGGTGCAGGTCTTTGTGGCTGCTGTTTCACAGTGCCTGCTGGGACTTGTGGTGCAGGTCTTTGTGGCTGCTGTTTCACAGTGCCTGCTGGGACATGTTCTGTAGGTCTCTGTGGCTGCTGTTGCATGGTGCCTGCTGGGACGTGAAATATGGCTCTTTTGCCTGCCGGGACTTGTGATACAGGCTGTATGGTGTCTGCTGGGACTTGTGGTGCAGGGCTCTGTTGTACTTGCTTCCCTCTGCGTGTATCTCCCTCTTTGAATGAGAAGCTTGCAGCCTACAGCACAGGCCATATCATCTGCCGGGGCTCATCTGGGGTAATATGTGACCGTGATTCAGAATCAGAGGATCTGGAATCCCGTACAGTGTTCTGGCTATATGTGGCAAACCGCTCCTGGTTCCTATAGGACTCTGCCAGTGGCCCCATCTTCTCCAGGACACAGTCCATCTCCCTCACCACCCCAGCCAGCTCTATGCTCAGTTAGTGCAGCCTGCCATCATACAAGGTCTTACTCTCAGTGTTTGCAGTGTTTAGTTTGCTTAAACAGTCTATCTGCATCTGCAGCATTTCCTTATGGTGGTTCAGCTCCCCCATTCTCCTTATCAGACCTGGGATCTCCTCCGCCAGCTGCAGCTCAGCAGGTCTTGCTTTGTGCAAAGTCCGAGACTGTTTGAATTCACAGTCCTTTAGCTTCCTCATTCCAGGCTTGATGGTCTCACCACTGGCTCCAGAGTTGTAATATGTCTCCAAATGTACACTGCTCAAAAAAATAAAGGGAACACTTAAACAACACAATGTAACTCCAAGTCAATCACACTTCTGTGAAATCAAACTGTCCACTTAGGAAGCAACACTGAGTGACAATCAATTTCACATGCTGTTGTGCAAATGGGATAGACAACAGGTGAAAATTATAGGCAATTAGCAAGACACCCCCAATAAAGGAGTGGTTCTGCAGGTGGTGACCACAGACCACTTCTCAGTTCCTATGCTTCCTGGCTGATGTTTTGGTCACTTTTGAATGCTGGCGGTGCTTTCACTCTAGTGGTAGCATGAGACGGAGTCTACAACCCACACAAGTGGCTCAGGTAGTGCAGCTTATCCAGGATGGCACATCAATGCGAGCTGTGGCAAGAAGGTTTGCTGTGTCTGTCAGCATAGTGTCCAGAGCATGGAGGCGCTACCAGAAGACAGGCCAGTACATCAGGAGACGTGGAGGAGGCCGTAGGAGGGCAACAACCCAGCAGCAGGACCGCTACCTCCGCCTTTGTGCAAGAGGAACAGGAGGAGCACTGCCAGAGCCCTGCAAAATGACCTCCAGCAGGCCACAAATGTGCATGTGTCTGCTCAAACGGTCAGAAACAGACTCCATGAGGGTGATATGAGGGCCCGACGTCCACAGGTGGGGGTTGTGCTTACAGCCCAACACCGTGCAGGACGTTTGGCATTTGCCAGAGAACACCAAGATTGGCAAATTCGCCACTGGCGCCCTGTGCTCTTCACAGATGAAAGCAGGTTCACACTGAGCACATGTGACAGATGTGACAGAGTCTGGAGACGCCGTGGAGAATGTTCTGCTGCCTGCAACATCCTCCAGCATGACCGGTTTGGCATTGGGTCAGTAATGGTGTGGGGTGGCATTTCTTTGGAGGGCCGCACAGCCCTCCATGTGCTCGCCAGAGGTAGCCTGACTGCCATTAGGTACCGAGATGAGATCCTCAGACCCCTTGTGAGACCATATGCTGGTGCGGTTGGCCCTGGGTTCCTCCTAATGCAAGACAATGCTAGACCTCATGTGGCTGAAGTGTGTCAGCAGTTCCTGCAAGACGTTGGCATTGATGCTATGGACTGGCCCGCCCGTTCCCCAGACCTGAATCCAATTAAGCACATCTGGGATATCATGTCTCGCTCTATCCACCAACGTCACGTTGCACCACAGACTGTCCAGGAGTTGGCAGATGCTTTAGTCCAGGTCTGGGAGGAGATCCCTCAGGAGACCGTCTGCCACCTCATCAGGAGCATGCACAGGCGTTGTAGGGAGGTCATACAGGCACGTGGAGGCCACACACACTACTGAGCCTCATTTTGACTTGTTTTAAGGACATTACATCAAAGTTGGATCAGCCTGTAGTGTGTTTTTCCACTTTAATTTTGAGGGTGACTCCAAATCCAGACCTCCATGGGTTAAAAAATTTGATTTCCAGTTTTTAATTTTTGTGTGATTTTGTTGTCAGCACATTCAATTATGTAAAGAACAAAGTATTTCAGAAAAATATTTAATTAATTCAGATTTAGGATGTGTTATTTTTGTGTTCCCTTTATTTTTTTTGAGCAGTGTATTTATGCATGAAAAATATATCAAACTGATTTGGTAATCCTCTCCAAATCTAGTGTATGCTTATTTGGAGTAAAGAACACCTGGAGGACTCATTACCAGGATTTAACAAGAGTTATATTTAAAAAAAATGAATAATGTGATTTATTTTCAGTCTTCATAAGAGTTGATTACTTACAGAAATAGTTTAGGAAAAGTCTTAGTCTAATTGTCCATGCGTGAATATGAATGTCCTAAAAGTATCATTGTTGAAGGTCAGGAATCCTCTTCTCAAGCTCCATGTGTCTTCATCTTCTCCAGCACCAACAACTCTCAACAGACTTGAGAGGGAGTGTAAGAAGACCCCCCCCCCCCCTTGTCTGTCCCTGTCAGTCATTTATACCATAGATACAGGTGTGTTTTCACTAATGTATGGGCTTGTACATTGTTATATATGGTAGACTTCAAATATAGTTCTTGACGTCCTCATACAGACCTCCCATCGCCCTTGTGTATCACTATAAATGGTGTCACTGTGTAGTGTAATACAAACTTCAAATTAAATACCAATTAATATTATATCACATATCATTTAACATTTCCACCTCTTGAGGGTGAGATAATCTTTTAGAACCCACAACATCAAGTTTTACAATTATCTTGGACTCTTCATTCTTCTTTATAAATTAATTGTCCTTCAATTATTTATTTGGCAACATAATAATATTTGCTGAACATATGGTAAACTGTGATTGAATACCAATGAAATGAATTTAGGAACTGATCTAATATGTATTAGGCATCTTCTTCTCTTCATCATCTTCCTACGGTCTCGTCATGATCTTGATACTGTAATTTCACTTATTCATCTTAAATTTGAATCACATAAAGTCTATGATAAGATTGATAGAACTGTATGTGGATGATGTGCAGTCCTACAATCAAATTTTGTCATATTTTCCAATGATGTTGTTGTACAAGATTTATCACCTTTTACTATTTGTGGTGACACAGCTTTCCTGGACACAGATTTTAACTTACATATCAGGAATTCCTTGGTCTTCTTCAGAAGTATCTGTGAACAGCTGTGCCTTCTTTATCATTCCCCTTTCTTTCTTACCAGTTATAACTTGGTAGAACTTTATAAGGAATTTTAAATAACTGTCCATTCAGCCTTATATGAAGAATTTCACGCTATCAGCATGATTGTTGACAATCAAGTAAAATGAATGTAGTCCTTTAACAAAGCTTTTAACTTTAGTATCACAAGTAGCTGATTCCTGAACTTCACAGAGGTGTTTATGGCAATCCAATGGAATAGCTTTCTCAGAAAAAAACGAAACATCCTAGGCCGTACATAGGCGCTAAATATCTCACTTCAGGAAACCCTAAGGCCCCTTTCACACGGGCGAGTATTCCGCGCGGATGCGATGCGTGAGTTGAACGCATTGCACCCGCACTGAATCCTGACCCATTCATTTCTATGGGGCTGTGCACACGAGCGGTGATTTTCACGCATCACTTGTGCGTTGCGTGAAAATCGCAGCATGCTCCTCTTTGTGCGTTTTTCACGTAACGCAGGCCCCATAGAAATGAATGGGGTTGCGTGAAAAACGCAAGCATCCGCAAGCAAGTGCGGACGCGGTGTGATTTTCACGCACGGTTGCCAGGTGACGATCGGGATGGGGACCTGATCATTATTTTTTCCCCTTATAACAAGGTTATAAGGGAAAATAATAGCATTCTGAATACAGAATGCATAGTAAAATAGCGCTGGAGGGGTTAAAAAAAATAAAATAAAAAATTAACTCACCTTAATCCACTTGTTCGCGCAGCCGGCATCTCTTCTGTCTTGTACTGTAAGCAATAGGACCTTTGATGACGTCACTACGCTCATCACATGATCCATCACCATGGTGATGGATCATGTGATGAACGTAGTGACGTCATCAAAGGTCCTATTGCCCACAGTTAAAGACAGAAGAGATGCCGGCTGCGCGAACAAGTGGATTAAGGTGAGTTCATTTTTTATTATTTTTTTTTTAACCCCTCTAGCCCTATTTTACTATGCATTCTGTATTCAGAATGCTATTATTTTCCCTTATAACCATGTTATAAGGGGAAATAATACAATCTACACTACAACTAACCCAAACCTGAACTTCTGTAAAGAAGTTCGGGTCTGGGTACCACAGTCGGTTTTTTATCACGCGCGTGCAAAACAAATTGCACCCGCGCGATAAAAACTGAACATCGAAACGCAATCGCAGTCAAAACTGACTGCAATTGCGTTCCTACTCGCGCGGGTTTTCCGCAATGCACCGGGACGCATCCGGACCTAATCCGGACACGCCCGTGTGAAAGAGGCCTAACTATTCTAACTCTAAATCACTTACAGCAGCTCTTCAGCACTCGCTCTTCTTGAGCTCAATTCTCCATTTTGGATGCCAGTCCTTCTGTCACCAACCTCCTTTCTGTGTGGACAGAACTTTCTTTCTATGAACTTTACCTCTGGAGTTGTCTATGGACAGGTGTGCTCCAGGTACTCTTCACCCTTGTCTTGGGTCACTCTCCAGTGCCCCTTATCTTCACACCTTTCCCAGAATATAACACAGATTTGTTTACCTCAAAGTCTTTTCCTGGGACTCCTGTGCACATCAGTCTTTATGTTTATAGACTTCATGAACATCACAGTCTCTAGAAAACATCACATTTTCTGTTGACTTTAGTCTTGATTGAAGATATCTTCTTCTTTCCTATTACTACACCAAAGTTGGTGATTATAGCTAACCTATATTATCACAGTGTACCATACCATTCATTTATTACCGTATTATATTTCAACATCATATAGATGTTTATATGTTATTGAAAATATTATCCTAATACAAAATCCTTTATGTAAGTGCAACCTTTTTATCTTTATTCCTTTAGTCATGTATCTTTGTGTATGTTTATGGAATTTTTATTAATAAAAATTATATTGATTAATTTAATTGTCCACACAAAATATTTCTTTCTACAGTAAAACCAAATCTTTACTTTTTTAAATAAAGTAATATTCTGCATGAGATATGATATAATACTTTATTAAATATCATTCTTCTTCTTTAAAATATAACTGTAAATATAAACCTTTGTTTAGAGAAGCAACAAATATGTATTAACATAATCCCTATAGCTTATAGCTGAAATGCTTTCAATATAGTTGAGCTTTAAATTTAAATGACCATTAATGAGATTCAATTCCTATCACTGATCCAGGATTAACTCCTTTTATATTTAGAACCTCTCTAGAATACAATATCCCAAATAACAATTACAGTAACTCCATGATCACCATGTAGTTCATGTATTTCATACTCACATATCCTGATTATATGATTCATACAACTGTGTAATGGATAACTGCATAATATTTCATTATACCCTTGTATTTTCATACTTTCTTCCATATACCAACACATATTGACTCCAATTAACTAAATTTGACTATTATTCTTAGACTTTATCTCTTGAGAGACATGAGTCTGCCTTGACCATCTGTGACCATCGCTCTTGTATAAACAAAACAGCAGCGCTTTACCACAAAGTAGGAATTAATATCTTACATTTAGTATTATTCTGTTAGTCAAACATTGTTACATAGATTAACAGTTTGATTACTAGATATTCCATGCAATTATGAAAGTTATTTAGTAATGTGGAAAAAACTGCTATGGAAGGAAGATTTTACTCATTTCGGTCAAATTTCTACTGGAGAAAATATAAAAATATAAAATATGAAATACAAGAGAAAAATATTTCCTAGCAATATTATCTGTATAAAGAATATACAAAAATCTTATTCTTCTATTTTCTGGCCTCCTATGGTTTAGAGAGAAATGTCTCTAGACGCAAGACATATGGGAATAGGATCCTGTTACTTTTACAATTATAACTTCTGTCTCCTATACCAGGCATGCTCAAACTCTACATGTCCTTGTACAAAAATACAGGGTGGGCCATTTATATGGATACACCTTAATAAAATGGGAATGGTTGGTGATATTAACTTCCTGTTTCTGGCACATTAGTATATGTGAGGGGGGAAACTTTTCAAGATGGGTGGTGACCATGGCGGCCATTTTGAAGTCGGCTTGGTTTTAATGTAACTTTATTCTTTCATAAGTTATTTACAAGTTTCTGACCACTTATAAAATATGTTCAATGTGCTGCCCATTGTGTTGGATTGTCAATGCAACCCTTTTCTCCCACTCTTCACACACTGATAGCAACACCGCAGGAGAAATGCTAGCACAGGCTTCCAGTATCCGTAGTTTCAGGTGCTGCACATCTCGTATCATCTGAAGGCAATCGTCTATGCTGTGAAGATACGAGATGTGCAGCACCTGAAACTACGGACACTGGAAGCCTGTGCTAGCATTTCTCCTGCGGTGTTGCTATCAGTGTGTGAAGAGTGGGAGAAGAGGGTTGCATTGACAATCCAACACAATGGGCAGCACATTGAACACATTTTATAAGTGGTCAGAAACTTGTAAATAACTCATGAAAGAATAAAGTTACGTTAAAACCAAGCACACCATTGTTTTTCTTGTGAAATTCCCAATAAGTTTGATGTGTCACATGACCCTCTTCCTATTGAAAAAAACAAAAGTTGGATTCAAAATGGCCGACTTCAAAATGGCCGCCATGGTCACCACCCATCTTGAAAAGTTTCCCCCCTCACATATACTAATGTGCCACAAACAGGAAGTTAATATCACCAACCATTCCCTTTTTATTAAGGTGTATCCATATAAATGGCCCACCCTGTAGAAAAGAGAGGATGGAACCATAATCTAAATACATGGTTTATCCTACAATGTGCTGACCTTACAATAAGTATCACATTCCTCTGTATATACTTATATTATGCCATACATTGTCTCATAATTAATCAGAACTTTTATTTAGCTAACTTTAATGGGAAAAACAAAATCTTATCCTTATCCAGGCCAAAACCATTACCAATATGTCTGTCCTCAATAGACTTATCTCTAGCCCATAATTAACCCTATTCTCATAACTTCTCTATTGATGAGATCCTGGAATATCCTGCTCAATGTGACTGATTTAGACATATCAAAATCTCTTGATTCATTTAAGAAATCCATTGACTGCTTTTTCTTTAATTTTTCATCAATAACAGAATAATTACATTTAAAACCAATCTGGTTTTGAATGTCAATACCTTTGTCCTTTAGACTGGTATCTGCCTTAGAAATCTGACCTTTTTCCCTTTGTAAATCCTTTTCTGTTGTCGGTCTATTTGTATCTATATGTGTCTGTGGATTTGTGTGTGTGACTGATTTTATCATATGATAGGGTCTTAACATTACATGTGATTTTATGCGTTCCTCATAAAGATTACCTTTGCTTCTTTTACATGTATATGATATTTGGGTCTTCTTAGGCCGGATTCTGTCTATTTTTACATCCGCCTGTGTTCTCTCTATACTTATTTGCGATGGAGACAAGTCTTGCTTCATGTGCTTCCTCATAATGTCCAAAAACTTTGCAGCCTGAAATAATGTTTGTTTCTCTGATGTCAACACTAATATAGAAGGCTCTAAAAATGTGAACTTTCTTACAAACATGTGACTGATATGTGAAAGTTTGGCATTCTCAATAACCATTTTGTATGTCCGTTCAAACATGGACATAAACCCAAATGTAGATTCCTTTCTGCCAATTTTTATTCCTTTAGAATTTCATATGTGGGCATGCTGTCACTTCTAGTGCACCAAATCAGCTATTTTAATCTTTGTACATCATTATAAAAAACCCTTTTTTTTTAAATCATTATCATCAACCTGTTTCATTACTAGACTCCTAGAAAAATTCACAGGAAGCCACAATCTAAATAATCGATTCCTTTGTTCATGATTCCTTTGTTCATTTGATAATTCAAATCTGTCTGCGTGGCTCTCAAAAATCTCAGAATTCCTGCACACATGAAGGTTTGCATCATATGTGGGGATTTCTTTGCATATTTTCATTAATTGCTTCTGCCTCTTTAATATGCAATGTCTGCTGGTGTATAGACTTGTCATTGTCTACTGACACAAAGTCACCTTTAGCAGAGATCTGCAATGTCTTCTCTTGTTGTACTGACCCTTCCTCATCTATTAGGTTATGGTCACCTTTAGCAGAGATCATACATATATGTTTCATCTCATCCTGCTGAGTTCTCAAATCATCGATATTCTTTCTTTCCTCTACTTTATTGCCAATTACACCCTCAGTAGATGCATCTTTACAATCTGTGGTTGGAACTTCACTAGTACAATTATCTGACACTAGTCTGTGAAAGACCTTCAGCTATGGAAAATATTTATTTTCTCTTTCTCTTAACTGACTTCTTATTTTCCTGTTCACATTCTGCATATAAATCCAACCATATCTTCTGCAAATCTAATTGTTCACTATGAATAATCGTAAATTGTAATCTACTCTTATCAGCAATAGAATTTATTATTTCCATATTCACAACCTCAGTAGATTCAAGGCTGGGCTTATGTCATCAGCACGTCTTGGTATATCTGGCACTTGTCCTCCTTCAGAAGATTCTTTTTAAATTCTCTGACTTATTAAAGCTTGATAATTCTTTTTGCGTTCACTATTCGCCCTCTTTAAGCTTGAAAATGCGGTATGGTAGTCACATATTATTTAACAAGAGTCTGCATCTGTGATAGTCCTGGAGGCTCCTGGAGACTTTGCTGCAGCATTCCCATGGGCCATCTCCACAGGCTTCTCAGCATGCTTGATGATCCCAACACCAGCCTGGGAACACCATGTTGGACACCACATCATGCTGCTGCACGCTCTCCTGCAATGTCAGTCTTTCCAGGAGGTTCTGTGCTGTCTGTGAGCTGGAGGGGTGAGCTGTACACTTGCTGCATAGGACGAGCTCTGTCCTCCATGCTGGCCACCTTGCTGGATGTTCTTTGTATTTTTTTGAAGTTTCCACCATAACATTCCCTTTCAGTCCCTCTTGGCTTTCCAGGATTCTGTACGACTTGCATGGCAGACTATCTCACCTCAATTTTTTTAGTACATGCTTCTGTTCCTTCTTTCTTTTCTTTAATCAATTCCATTTCTTCCTCTTCTTTCCTTGTGATTACAACACTTCCATTTTGAGCATTTCTTTGCTCAAAGTTCACTTTGGGATTTGCATCCACCATTGAAAGAGCCTGGGAATTTCCTCCCAGAGAAGGCATGGAAACCTGGGCTTTGCATGAGGAAGTTCCCCACCGAGGGTAGCCTCTCCCTGGTCTTTCTCCAGACATCAGGTAGGGTGGCCAGACGTCCGGTTTTTAGACTCCATCCGCCACAAGGCCAAGACAGACGGCCAGAAGTCCTCCTTTTTTGTGGTTATCGGCGACTCTCGGCGAGACTAGTACGGGGCACTTTAATTATCACTCACAAGTCACATGTCACATGATCAGGATAACTAGTCAAAAGCGCAGAGAGCTCAGCGCACTGACGTCACACACACGTCTGGCAGCGATGCCTGCAGATTCGCGCCAGTCAATTCAGGAGCAACGGGAAGTGAAAGGAAGACAGACTCTAAGGCCCCTATCACACGGCCGAGTTTTCCGCGCGGGTGCAATGCGTGAGGTGGCCGCATTGCACCCGCACTGAATCCGGAACCATTCACTTCAATGGGGCTGTGCAGATGAGCGGTGATTTTCACTTGTGCGTTGCGTGAAAATCGCAGCATGTTCTATATTCTGCATTTTTCACACAACGCAGGCCCCATAGAAATGAACGGGGCTGCATGAAAATCGCAAGCAAGTGCGGATGCGGTGCAATTTTCACGCATTGGTTGCTAGAAGATGATAGGGATGAGCAACCCCGGACCCCATTAAAGAAAATTAACTGTATTATTTTCCCTTATAACATGGTTATAAGGGATAATAATAGCATTCTTAATACAGACTAATTACTAAAATGTTGAGGGGTTAAAAAATAAAAAAATGTAACTCACCGAATCCACTTGATCGCGAATTCGGCATCGTCTTCTTTCTTCTTCTTTCAGGACCTGCAAAAGAAGATCCTTCTATCTTCATTCAGCAGGACCTGCGCTGACGTCACCACGCGGTGAGAGCGATTACGTCATCAAAGGTCCTTTTGCAGGTCCTGAAAGAAGAAGAAAGAAGGCGATGCTGGCTGCGCGATCAAGTGGATAAGGTGAGTTAATTTTTTTATATTTTTTAACCCCTCAATCATTTTAGTAAGCATTCTGTATTGAGAATGCTATTATTTTCCCTTATAACCATGTTATAATGATAAATAATAAAATCTACAGAACACCTAACCCAAACCCGAACTTCAGTGAAGAAGTCTGGGTTCGGGTGTGGGTACCACATTCAGTTTTTTATCACGCCCATGCAAAACGCATTGCACCCACACAATAAAAACTGAACAACGCAATGCAATCGCAGTCAAAACTAACTGAAATTGTGTGCGCACTCACGCGGTTTTCCCGCAATGCACATACGATGCATACGGAGCAAATCTGTGACGCCCGTGTGAAGGAGGCCTAAGGAGCGCTGCCTGTGATGCGAGCGCAGCTGCGCTGAGCCTGGGGTAGTCGTAGCTTACGAGTCTGAAAGTGAAAGACTATGCTGTTGCTGTGGCCGGGCATGGGATTGATAAAGTTGAAAGGGGGGAAGTCTGTACTAATAACTGCTGTGAAAGGGGGGAAAATAAGTTATAAGAAAGTCTGTGAATGGCTACTGGGTTGGCACTGCTGATTTTCAAAGGGGTTAATAGGGAGCTGAAAGGGGGGAATAAATAATTACTGTGAAGAGGGGACTGAAAGGGGTTAATACTGAGAATGGGGGACTGCAAAAAGGTGTTAATAACTACTGTAAAGGAGGGACTGGCTGGCTCCAGTACACTCCCCGACCCCTCCACAAGTTCTTCCCTCTCCTCCCCCTGTTTTTTTCCCGGCCGGCGATGGGGGCGTGAATTCAAGGAGGTGGGAGTGGTTTGTCGGTTTGGGGGCGTGACCAGTGAGGTCCGGCTTTCTGGGGTGAAGCCCGTGGCCACCCTAACATCAGGAGAGCTATAACACAGAACCTTTCAGCTAGGAGGCAGGATTATAGTAGTTATATTCTTGTACATAGGAGCAATATTATAGTAGTTATATTCCTGTACATAGGAGCAGTATTATAGTAGTTATATTCTTGTACATAGGAGCAGTATTATAGTAGTTATATTCTTGTACATAGGAGCAGTATTATAGTAGTTATATTCTTGTACATAGGAGGCAGTATTATAGTAGTTATATTCTTGTACATAGGAGGCAGTATTAGAGTAGTTATATTCTTGTACATAGGAGGCAGTATTATAGTAGTTATATTCTTGTACATAGGAGCAGTATTAGAGTAGTTATATTCTTGAACATAGGAGGCAGTATTATAGTAGTTATATTCTTGTACACCGGAGCAGTATTATAGTAGTTATATTCTTGTACATAGGAGCAGTATTATAGTAGTTATATTCTTGTAAATAGGAGGCAGTATTATAGTAGTTATATTCTTGTACATAGGAGCAGTATTATAGTAGTTATATTCTTGTACATAGGAGCAGTATTATAGTAGTTATATTCTTGCACATAGGAGCAGTATTATAGTAGTTATATTCTTGTACATAGGAGCAGTATTATAGTAGTTACATTCTTGTACATAAGAGCAGTATTATAGTAGTTATATTCTTGTACATAGGAGCAGTATTATAGTAGTTATATTCTTGTACATAGGTGCAGTATTATAGTAGTTATATTCTTGTACATAAGGGCAGCATTATAGTAGTTATATTCTTGTACATAGGAGCAGCATAATAGTAGTTATATTCTTGTACATAGGAGGCAGTATTATAGTAGTTATATTCTTGTACATAGGAGCAGTATTATAGTAGTTATATTCTTGTACATAGGAGCAGTATTATAGTGGTTATATTCTTGTACATAGGAGGCAGTATTATAGTAGTTATATTCTTGTACATAGGAGGCAGTATTATAGTAGTTATATTCTTGTACATAGGAGCAGTATTATAGTAGTTATATTCTTGTACATAGGAGCAGTATTATAGTGGTTATATTCTTGTACATAGGAGGCAGTATTATAGTAGTTATATTCTTGTACATAGGAGGCAGTATTATAGTAGTTATATTCTTGTACATAGGAGGCAGTATTATAGTAGTTATATTCTTGTACATAGGAGCAGTATTATAGTAGTTATATTCTTGTACATAGGAGCAGTATTATATTAGTTATATTCTTTTACATAGGAGGCAGTATTATAGTAGTTATATTCTTTTACATAGGAGCAGTATTATAGTAGTTATACTTTTAACCAAATTTATTTTTATTCAAAGTAAGTAAGGCATATCAATCGATCGCAAACCATCGTAGCATCACTGGCAAGGCATAGTCACAAATCGGTCATGGAAGTGACCACAAAGGCATGTCAGTGCAACACATGTTGTACAAAATGATACATCAAATGTGACAGACAATAAAAATCAAATATAACACAAATAAGAGGAAAAGAGAGGGAAAGGAAGGGAAAGGAAAGGGGGGGGGGGGTAGGGGAGTTTGCCCCAACTCCGTCAGGGAAACTTCCTATATGTCTTCCAGGGTGACCAGATTTTCAGAAAGCGGGAACGCGTGCAAGATTCCCAGTGGGCCAGCTCTTCAAACCTGTAGATCTGATCCACCTTATCCCTCCACATCGAAACAGTGGGAGGTTCAGTATCCTTCCAAAGCAGCGGGATGAGCAGTCTCGCCGCCGTGATGAGCATAGTAGGAAGATCAGATCTACAGGGGGAAAGCGAGTCATTAGGGCACCAAAGCAGAATCAGTTTAGGATCCAGCTTAACCTGCTTAGCACACACCTCATTTATCAGAGCTTCTATACTGGTCCAGAACGCTTTAATCTTTTCACAGTGCCACCAAATGTGTGACAGAGAGCCTACTTCTTTTCTACACCTCCAGCAATCACTTGGGAAATCTGCATTAAGCCTATGCAAGAACTCCGGGGACTTGTACCATCTCGTGAGAAGCTTATACGAGTTTTCTTGTACCTTAATACAGCGGCTAAAGCCGTGAGAGTGTGTAAGGACAAAAGCCCTTTCCGGGTCTGTAAGGTGGATGGACAATTCCCTTTCCCATGAAGAAAGGAAATGTAGCTCAGGAGGGGAGGCTGAGAGTAACTCCTTATATATGGTAGACAGCGGTTTAGGGATCCTACGGGCATCCCTAAAGTCTCTTAGACAGCCAAGAGGGGGCTCCAGATGTGGTGGGGGGTGGTAGCTTAATCATCTTAATCTCCTTCTGCAGGGCAAAACTCTGTAGGAAGGAAGCTTTTTTGACTTTAGGGTCATTCAAGACCGTGGACCAATCCAGGGACCCATCCGGGGACCAAATCTCGCTTAAAGGGATCTCGGCCAAAAGAGGCCAGATACCTGAGGGCTTCTCTGCTTCCGCATGGACATAAAACGGTAAAGAGGAAAGCGGAGCACCCGGTATGGGAAACTCAAGTGTTCTATCCTTAAACTGCTTGGCCCACTCAACAAACATACCCTTCCATAGGAGTGGCAAAGAGGAACTACCCGGAGAACAAGGGGACAACCCCCAGAGAATCCGCTTCATTCTAGTGGAGAGCAGAGAGCGCTCAAGACACACATATGGAGCACTATAAGTGCTATTGAGGAGGGATAGACCTCTAAATAGTTGAAAGGCCACATAGTAGGAACGTATGTCGGGCAGACCAAAGCCGCCAAACCTCCTCTCTCTGGTCAGCACCGAATAAGCAATTCTGGAGGGTTTACTTCCCCACAAAAAGAGGGAGAAAACTCTGCGGATGTCTACAAAAAATGAGTGCGGCAGCCAGATAGGCAACACCTGCAGAAGGTACAAAAATTTAGGAGCTATAAAGGTCCTGAGGTAGTTCCTCTTGCCACACCAGGAAATAAACGGCAGTCTAATAGAGTGCAGCTGCTTCCTAACTGAGGACAATAAGGGGGCATAATTCAGAGCAAATAAGTCCTTCGCCTGAGCCGGGACGTGCACTCCCAAAAATACTATGTCTTTTGTAGCCCAGTGAAAGGGGGTAGTAATCTGAAGGGCCTCTTTAACCGATTCTGGACAAGTAACGTTTAGGGCCATTGACTTGCTATAGTTGATTTTAAAGTTTGACACATAGCCAAACTCCTCAAAAAGAGACAAAAGCCTAGGGAAGGATGTTTCGGGATTGGAGGTCATGATAAGTAGGTAATCTGCAAATGCGGCTGTCAAGTGGGTCCGAGAATCAATGGTCAAGCCCCTAACCGCAGGATCCTGCCGGATCTTACACAGCAAAGTCTCCATCACTATGACAAACAGAGATGGGGAGAGAGGACACCCCTGCCTCGTCCCATTGGATATGGAAAAGGAGGGAGAAAGCGTACCATTTATTTTGAGTTTGGCAGACGGGGCTGAGTACAGAGTGAAGATCGCAGATATAAACGAATCTGGGAAACCAAACCTCGACAGAGCCCGCGACATATAATGCCAACCGACCCTGTCGAAGGCCTTCTCCGCGTCCGTGCTCAGCAAAGCCAGAGGCGTAGAGGAGCTTCTAGCCCAATCCATAAGATGGAGCAAACGTATCGTGTTTTCACAGCCCTGTCTGCCACGCACAAACCCCACTTGCTCGCTATCAATAAGATCCGGCAGGATCAGCTATATTCGCTGCGCCAGAATCTTGGCCCACCACTTGACATCCGCATTTAGCAGTGAAATCGGACGATAACTGCCACAGTGGAGGGGGTCTTTGTTTTCTTTATGGATTATAGTTATGTGGGCCTCTAACGTTTGGGGGGATAGAGAGCCTCCAGACAGGAGGAAATTACAGAGTGCCTGAAAGTGAGGAGTCAAAACGTCTTTGAAGGTCTTGTAATACGAGATAGGGAGTCCATCCGGGCCTGGACTTTTACCTGAAGGAATGGAGGAAAGGACCTTGCCAATTTCCTCTCTTGATACAGGGGCGACTAGTTGGGAAGCTTGTAGGGGACTAACAGAGGGCAGCTTCAGAGTGGACAGGAACTCATCTGTGGCTTGCTCAATAGAGGCTGAACCAGGACGGTCTGGAGTGGGGAGGTTATATAGATCCGCATAAAAAGCACTAAACGCTTTCGCTATATTGTGAGTCGACTTGTGCTTATTGCCTTTCGCATCTAGAATAGCAGGGATAAATGAATCCATGTGGCGTTGCTTAGCCATGGCAGACATCAGTTTATTCCCTTTGTTCCCATGAGCATAAGCTTTAAACCTGGAGCGGAATATAAGTTTCGCTGATTTGGCGTTGAGCAAGTTTTTCAGTCCCGTCCTGGCCTCCGCTAATTCAGCAGCCACAGCCTGAGCCTGGGTTTGCTTATGGGTCAGTTCAAGACTCGCTATGCGGGACAGCAGGTCATCTACAGCCTTGGAGCGCAACTTTTTAACATGCGAGCCCAGGGAAATTAATTCTCCTCTAACCACCGCCTTATGAGTCTCCCACAAGATGGAGGGGGAGGGAGGAGGGTCGCCCACTGCATTAAGAGAGAAGAATTCAGACATAATCCGGGAGATTCTAGCTGCATTGGTAGGGTCGGAGATCAATGTGTCATTAAGACGCCATATTCTCTCTCGTTTAGGAAGAGCTGTCATAGACACTCAGAGAAATACTGGGGCGTGATCAGAAAGCGTAATGTTCCCAATCCTCGTGTCTACCACCTGAGAAATATGGGGGGAGGATAAAAACAAGTAGTCCAACCTATGGAAGGATTTTTTAGCGTTTGAATAAAACGTATAATCCCTACCAGAGGGATGCATAGTGCGCCACACATCAATAACCCGCAACTTCTTCAGCGCAGTCTTCAGACGTCGCAGAAGTTTGTGGGACAACTCAGACCTCTGAGAGGACGAGTCAAGGCCTGGTTCCATAGTCACATTAAAGTCACCTCCTAGTATAAGCATGCCCTCACTAAAAGCTTGTAATTGCTCAAGAGTCCGAACGAGCCAGGGGATCTGACCCCTATTGGGGGCATATAAATTAGTCAGGGTAACAGGCGCGTCAGCGATGTGCCCCTTAACGAATAAGAAGCGACCATCAGTGTCCGCAAGGACAGCAGAGTGTTTGAAGGGTAGGCGCTTGTGGACGGCCACGCTGACACCCCTGCTAGCCGAGGCAAAAGAACTATGAAACCATTGTGGGAATGCGTTTTGGGACAATTTCGGGATCTTCCCTGATTTAAAATGAGTTTCTTGGAGGAATACAACGGAGGCCTCATCTTTCAGTAACAAGGAGAGCACCTGAGACCGCTTACATGGCTCGTTCAGACCCTTGGCATTCAGTGAGGCAACTACAACAGAGGCCATAGTGAAGACAGAGGAGGCCTGTCGGCCCAGAGCAAGAGGACATGCAGCGTACTCAAGTTGTGTTTAATAGAGTTTCTGGGTGTAGTAGTGCAATAGACACTAACCTGAGACGGCTGACTCTCTGCAAGGGCAGGTGATGGTAGAAAATGTTCGTGACGCCAGTGCCAATTAAACGGTGGCACGCCGTTTGCGGATAGCAGGAATAAATGAGGAACACCGTGAGGTTAAAACAGAACTCCAACTTTAGTAGTTATAAATATAGAGACATTCACGGAAGCGCAGTTCCTTTGCATACAGTCGATTTTTCAATACGGTTGATGCAGGCAATACAGATTGAGCAAGGTGAATACAGAGTGTTAAACACACAGGACTTGCAGTACAGGAGCTTGCACTCTATCTCTGACTGATCCTGGAATATAGCAAATCTTCTCCAAGGCCCAATAACCTAGCTCTGGCTTATATCCTTGGTTCTCTCTTTATAAAGTACCTCCTCTGTTATCTTGAGTACCTCTTGCTTTCTTGAGCTTTGCCTCTGTCTCTCTCTCTGCTTCCTCAGACTCTAGAAGCTTCTGAACAGTGGTCTTCCTGCTTCTGCATATATATATTCAGGAGGGGAACCTTCTCCTTGGATTTGGAACCCGGTTACAGGGACTGCAATACCCTCTCCTGGTCCGCAGACTTCAGGCCTGGACTTGTCTCGGACATAGTCTAAGCTCCAGCTTCAGACTACAGGCTGCAGCTTTAGACAGACACTTAGACTAGACTCACTTTTGCTTCCCTGACTGGGCCTTATATAAACTAGGGCTCCCTAGCTCCCTCTAGTGGCTAAGAGCTGGAATGACACCCCTAGCAGGCCTGTACATGCAAGTTTCACAGTAACAGGGAAATACATAGCATTACATTACATGACATTTTATAAAACTGACATATACCAACTTCCCCATGAATAAGGGGGGACGACAGCACACCAAGTGACACTTTTGTAGTGACGGGCATTACAGTCCCCGTACACTACAGACATCCAGTCTGGAAAGCCACGGACGGAGTAAGGAGAAGAAAGGGAGGAATGAGGAGGAAAGGAAAGTCAAAATAAAAATAAAAGACATAACAAATGAGACAGTAACACAACCCAAATAACAAAGAATGTCTCCCCATGGACAGGGAGCACGTGACCCCACCCAGCATCTGACACAATGGAGATCCTTTTTCATAGCGGCGGACAGCCGGGATCTATCAGAGGGGGGCTCCTGTGGGGCCACCGGGGGTGGAAAGGAAGGGGGTGAGGGAGAGGAATTAATCAGTAACATAACTGACAACAGTGCAGACATATAACCCCCGCATAACTAACAGTGCATTCAGTGCTCTAATGCACAGCTCGTAACCTGCATCTCATGCAGGCAAGGTAGTAAAGCATAGGGTCAGGCCCAAAACCCATGAGAACAGGGCAGTGGGCCAAGACCTAAAATAAGTCCAAAACCAATGGACAAACGATGAAAATTCAGCTCAGACAGAGCCAGAGAGAGTTCCTACGTCCTGGGACCCAGCAAAGTCACAGAACATTGAACTCAGTGAAGAGTGAACAAAAGCGCCTTCAGCGCCTCCCGGAACAGAGTCAGGTAACAGGTGCTTGCGACCGGCCTTTTCCTTGTTTCCCAGCTCTGGAAGGTGAAACTTGCTGCCACGAATCTATACCCGGAGGGGTAGGCAGGGGATCCCCTTGATCAGCCGGCATCCACGAGGGAACTGTAATGGGTTCAATCCCAAGAGGGCCCCAAATAGCTTTCAGGTCACCCGGGGTCCGCACCGTATACTGCCTCCCATTTTTCAAGATGGCCAGACCGAAGGGATAGAGCCATCGGAATGGCGTAGCTGTGGCTTTAAGGGCCTCTAGGAGCGGCTTCACGATGCGCCTCTTGGCTAAGGTGGAGGGGGCCAGGTCCTGGAAGAAAAGAACTGGGGTCTCAGCGTACATGATGCGGTCGGCCTCCCTTCCCGCCTTGAGCAGTGCAGCAGTGTCCACGTAGCTTAATATGCCGCAAACAACATCCCGCGGCGGCTCACCAGGTTTTGGCTTGGGCCTTAAGGCCCTGTGGATGCGCTCGATCACAATCGGAGCTGCTCTCTCAGCTCCCAGCAGGGAGGAGAAAATTTTGCATGCGACTGAATGAAGCGCGTCAATCGCAATATTTTCGGGTAGGCCGCGGATGCGAATATTTCGCCGCCGACTCCGGTTCTCCTGATCCTCTATGCGCATCAGCGCGTCGTTTAGCAAGTCTCTGAGTGTTTGCAGGGCTGCACGGGTCTTACCCTCATGCACCAGGATGGCTTCCTGTGCTAGCTCCAGGGACTCCACACGATTCCCAATTTGCCGCAGGTCTCCTTTTATCTCCTCCAAGTCCTTTTTAAGAGGTGCAAGAGCAGATTCCAGAATGTCCCTGAGATCTGCTTTGGAGAGTGAGGAGCTCTTTCGCAGTGGTCTGCAATCAGAAACATCAGAAGTGCTTCCTGCCTCAGAGCCTTCCTCTGCTTCAGAGAGCTGCCGCGCCCTCCTGGTTGTTTCAGCAGCAGGAGTCCTGGACTGTTTCTTGAGGTATTTATCCATCTCCGGTTGCCTGGAACGGGCCCCAGTCGGCTCTGGTGTCTCAGGGTGTCGATCCTTGCCTGATTTCCCCATTGGCACCGAGTAAATAGCTAATAAAAGGGGCTATAATAGCTGCCAGGGAGAGGAGCTCAGGAACAAGCAGCCATTCAGCTCCAAGGTCAAGCTCCGCCCCATAGTAGTTATATTCTTGTACATAGGAGGTAGTATTATAGTAGTTATATTCTTGTAAATAGAAGCCAGTATTATAGTAGTTATATTCTTGTACATAGGAGGCAGTATTATAGTAGTTATATTCTTGTACATAGGAGCAGTAGTATAGTAGTTATATTCTTGTACATAGGAGCAGTATTATAGTAGTTATATTCTTGTACATAGGAGCAGTATTATAGTAGTTATATTCTTGTACATAGGAGCAGTATTATAGTAGTTATATTCTTGTACATAGGAGCAGTATTATAGTAGTTATATTCTTGTACATAGGAGCAGTATTATAGTAGTTATATTCTTGTACATAGGAGCAGTATTATAGTAGTTATATTCTTGTACATAGGAGCAGTATTATAGTAGTTATATTCTTGTATATAGGAGCAGTATTATAGTAGTTATATTCTTGTACATAGGGGCAGTATTATAGTGGTTATATTCTTGTACATAGGAGGCAGTATTATAGTAGTTATATTCTTGTACACAGGAGGCAGTATTATAGTAGTTATATTCTTGTAAATAGAAGCCAGTATTATAGTAGTTATATTCTTGTACATAAGAGCAGTATTATAGTAGTTATATTCTTGTACATGGGAGCAGTATTATAGTAGTTATATTCTTGTACATAGGTGCAGTATTATAGCAGTTATATTCTTGTACATAGGAGGCAGTATTATAGTCAGGGCCGCTGATAGGCCAGTACAGCTGGCCCAGTTGTACCGGGCCCGGCTGGCAGGGGGGCCCGGGCTGCCGACTCCCGAGCCATTTTAATTTTTTTGCTGTCAGTGGGCTGGCTCCAGTAACAGCAGGCAGTGTGGGGGCGGCGCTCACTCACTGACGTCACACGCCTGCTCCTCCCACTAGGCGGCGCAGGCGCGTGACGTCAGTGAGTGAGCGCTGCCGCCCGCACTTGTTACTGGAGGCTGGAGGGTGGAGGGAGGAGGCAGGAGCTGAATGTAAGGTAGTATTTTAGTAAAGAGATGAGCGCTGTGCCTGTGCTAAAATTAAAGTTACTGTCTGCAGCCTGCACGGCTGCACCGATTTATTAATGTATACTACTGTGAGTGGCGGGGGGGATCTATATGGATGACGTCATGACGGCACTGTTATAGGGAGGGCGGGGGATCCGTGGATGGCACTGTTATGGGGGGGGGGGGTCTGTCATGTGGATGACACTTATGGGGGGGGCCGGGGGGTCTGTGGATGACACTTATGGGGGGGATCTGTGGATGGCACCATTATGGAGGGGGATCTGTGGATGACACTGTTATGGGGGGGATCTGTGGATGACACTGTTATGGGGGGATCTGTGGATGACTGTTATGGGGGGGATCTGTGGATGGCACTGTTATGGAGGGTATCTGTGAATGGCACTGTTATGGAGGGGTATCTGTGGATGACACATAGCATAAGATGCTATATACGGTATGTGTCATCCACAGATCCCCCTCTATAACAGTGCCATCCACAGATCCCCCCATAACAGTGCCATCCACAGATCCCCCCATAACAGTGCCATCCACAGATCCCCTCCATAACAGTGCCATCCACAGATCCTCTCCATAACAGTGCCATCCACAGATCCCCTCCATAACAGTGCCATCCACAGATCCCCTCCATAACAGTGCCATCCACAGATCCCCTCCATAACAGTGCCATCCACAGATCCCCTCCATAACAGTGCCATCCACAGATCCCCTCCATAACAGTGCCATCCACAGATCCCCTCCATAAAAGTGCCATTCACAGATCCCCTCCATAACAGTGCCATTCACAGATCCCCTCCATAACAGCGCCATTCACAGACGACCCCCCAGCGCCATAAATATCACTTGTAGACAAATCTGCATGTTGTTTCAAGGCGGCGTCTGGGGAGGGGCCAAGGGCGGGGCCAGGGGTGTGGCTGAAGGAGGGATCAGGGGGTGGAGCTGAAGGGGGCCCCGTCATGTATGCTGTACGGGGCCCCATGATTTCTATCAGCGGCCCTGATTATAGTAGTTACATTCTTGTACATAGGAGCATTATTATAGTTATATTCTTGTTGTAATAGCGACTGCTGTGCGATGCTGTTCCCCTGCTTACCACCGCGGTCCCTGGCACCGTGCTCTTCAGTGATTGGTGGCCAGTGCTTCCCAGCTACCGCTGCAGTCCGGGACACTCTAGTTGTGTGAGTAATGTTGCTTCTAAGGATTCCGCTCCACAGCTTCCATTCAGCTCTGAACACAGCATGAGTATGGCTGGTTTCATGTGTCACTGCTCTAAGAGAGGTACGCATCACTCCCTGGGCTGGGCTGGGTCAGGGGACCTCGTTGACCAACCCTGGCTCTCCTCTACATACTTAAGTGGTTACAGCCCCTTTCCCAGAGTGTCAAGGTCTTAGTCTGTTGCTAAAGAGCTTGATAACCACTTGTGTTCCTGACCTATACTTTGTCCCTGGACTCCGCTTATCGTCTGATCCCTGCCTGCTTGCTTTGTCTCTTCTGTTGCCGACCCGAATTGCCTGACCTGTACCTGTGCCACCTGCCCTGACCTTCTGCCTGTCTGACTACGCCTCTGCCTCATCCTTCGGTTCCTGCTTTGTTGCTCCTGGTAACGACCCTGCCTGTCTATCATGCCTGTACTGCTGGTACCTATCTCAGGTATCTTCTGGTCCGGCCTGGACCAGCAGCTACTGACTCTGGGACTGCTCTGGAGTGGCACCTGGCAACTACCCTAACGGTCCAAGTCTATCCTCACCATCAGAGGCTCTAGCGAAGACCAGGTAATTGCTTAGTCACGCCCCTCCAGGGTACAGCCAGGCAGTAGCACAGTGGGTTCACATCCGCTGATCCGTGACAGTACACTCAGGCCATAGACCCCGCTGGTCATCCCAAGGCTGTCGTTCATGATCTGTTACAGGAATTAAAGTGCCAGAGCGAACGGCAGGATGTCTTGATGCAGTTCATGCAAAATGTTGCTGCTCGTCTGGATGCCATCTCTTCTTTAGCCACTGCAGGGTCACCAGTCGCTGCTACCCCTGCTACGACTACACCGGTGAATCCATATCTGAGTGCCGCTGGTGTGCAACTCTCTCTGCCAACCCGCTATGGTGGTGATCCAAAGACCTGTTGTGGATTCCTAAATCAGTGCCTGATCCACTTTGAGTTACATGGGCTGAGGTTTCTCACTGAGCTGTCCAAGGTTGCCTTCATTGTGTCCCTGCTGTCTGATGAGGCCCTTGCCTGAGCAAATCATATTTGGGAACATGGAGGTCCAGAGACCAATAATCTGCAGTCTTTCTTGGCTACCTTCTGGATGGACTTTGAGGAGCCCGGCCGCTCGTCCTATGCTGATTCAGGTCTGCTGCATCTATGACAACGTTCCTCGTCTGTGGGTCAGTACGGCCATCCGGATTCGTACCCTGGCTGCCGAACTTGCATGACACAATAAGGCTCATATGGCGGTGTTCTGGGAGGGCCTTTCTGACCGTATTAAGGATGAACTAGCTGGTCACGACCGCCCGTCTACTTTGAATGACCTGATCACATTGGCTACAAGGATTGATATGCGTTTCAGGGAACGTTCTAAGCAGGTCGCAAGCACCAGAAGACCACCTTGTTTGGCTCCATCCTTCCAGAGACCGGTCCTTCCTCTAGTGTCCACCCCAGCTGAAGAGTCCATGCAAATAGAGCGCCTTTGACTGTCTGACCAGGAACGCCTACGTCGCAAAGCAGAGAATTTCTGTCTTTATTGTGGAGACAAGAGCCATTTTGTGTGCAATTATCCACAGAAGCTGGGAAACGCCAATGTCTAGGATCAGTTGGAGAGGTGGTCCTAGACAAGAAGTCCTCTCCGAAACTTTCAGTTCCGATGTCTCTCTTTTACAAGGGAGTCACACTGTCTGTGCCTGCATTCTTGGACTCTGGGTCAGCCGGTAAATTCATTCAGCAAGCTCTGGTCCATCAGAATCGGCTTCCCACCATTCGTCTGGAAAGGCCTTTGTCAGTGGTCTCCGTAAATGGATTACCACTCCCTGAACCGATACTCTCTGTTACTATACCCCTTAAGTTACAGATTGGGGTTCTGCACTCTGAGTTGATTTCCTTCTATGTGCTGCCAGCCTCCAGGAATCCAGTTATCCTTGGGCTACCCTGGCTGCGTCTGCACGCTCCAGTTGTGGACTGGCACTCTGGTCAGATCCTGCGTTGGGGATCATCTTGTCACTCCACCTGCTTAGTGGAGGTCCGACCTGCTTCCACGCCCTCTGTACCTGTAGACCTTCCTGGACTTCCGCAGCAGTATGCCACTTTTGCGGACATCTTTAGTAAGAAAGACCCCGAGACCTTGCCTCCTCATCGTCCATATGACTGTCCGATTGACCTGCCTGGTGCTACACCTCCTGGTGGTCAAGTCTACCCACTCTCACTTCCAGAGACTCAGGCGATGTCTGACTACATCAAGGAGAATCTGGATAGGGGGTTTATCCGGAAATCCACTTCACCTGCCGATGCTGGGGTTTTTTTTATGCAGAAAAAAGATGGATCCTTATGGCCCTGTATCGACTATCGAGGTCTGAATAAAGTCACGGTCAAAAATCAATACCCTCTTCCGCTAATCTTCGAACTCTTTGACAGGATCTGGGGGGCTAAGGTCTTTACCAAACTCGACCTGTGCGGTGCATATAAGCTTATCCGCATTCGAAAATGCGACGAGTGGAAGACCGCTTTCAACACTTGTGATGGACACTACGAGTATCTTGCAATAAAGAAGGAAGGACCAGCACTCGCGATGATGATGAATGTTGCGTTTATTCAGTCACATATTAAGGACATATAGTGACGCGTTTCAGCACAACACGTGCTTTCTTCAGACTATACAATAAACTCCTATCACATCTCTTTTATACACAGAGAGAGGGAGGAGTAACAAAACAAAAGGAAAATGACATCATACTATGTAGCTCCACCCACCTCAGGGCTGACACAGGTGAAGTAATGAAAGATGCAATAAACCAAAAAAAATTCAATGTGGATACATTGATGAAACAATGGAACAGTTGATAACAATTCAGGAATCAAGTCCGCTGAAAGAGACAAATGAAATGTATATTATCATAATCTAAATTCTTATAATAAGAATAATATAGTCAAGAACTATGAGGCTTATTGGATCCACCGGTTACAAACTGTGGATCCAAGGGGGCTCAACCGCGAGTATAATATTTCCAGTTTCACCTAGTTCTTGACTATATTATTCTTATTATAAGAATTTAGATTATGATAATATACATTTCATTTGTCTCTTTCAGCGGACTTGATTCCTGAATTGTTATCAACTGTTCCATTGTTTCATCAATGTATCCACATTGAATTTTTTTTGGTTTATTGCATCTTTCATTACTTCACCTGTGTCAGCCCTGAGGTGGGTGGAGCTACATAGTATGATGTCATTTTCCTTTTGTTTTGTTACTCCTCCCTCTCTCTGTGTATAAAAGAGATGTGATAGGAGTTTATTGTATAGTCTGAAGAAAGCACGTGTTGTGCTGAAACGCGTCACTATATGTCCTTAATATGTGACTGAATAAACGCAACATTCATCATCATCGCGAGTGCTGGTCCTTCCTTCTTTATTGCAAGTATTGGGACGTCTTCCCACTGACTCGTGCACCGCGTCTATTCCAGCAGTGCCGACCCTTTCCCACATAAGACTACGAGTATCTTGTCATGCCCTTCGGTCTGTACAATGCTCCTGTGTTATTCCAAGAGTTTGTTAATTATATCCTCCGGGACCTGCTCTATATATGCGTGATCATGTACCTGGACGATATACAGATTTATTCTCCAGATTTAATCACTCTCCGGAAGCATGTACGTTTAGGCCTCCTGCACACGAACGTGTGCGCCCCGTGGTCGTGCTGCGGGCCGCAATGCACGAACACCGACTGTGGGGCAGCCGCAGTGGATCGCGGACCCATTCACTTTAATGTGTCCGCGATCCGGCCATTCCGCAAAAAGATAGGACATGTTCTATCTTTTTGCGGAATAGAAGAAATCGACGAAACCCCACGGAAGCACTCCATAGTGCTCCTGTAGGGTTCAGTTCCATGCTTCCGTTCCGCACTATTCCGCATCTCCGGATTTGCGGACCCATTGAAGTGAATGGGTCCGCATCCGTGATGCGGAATTCCCACAGAAAGGCACCCGTGTATTGCGGATCCGCAAATGCGGTCCGCAATACGGCAACGGGGCGCACACGTTCATGTGCAGGAGGCCTTAGTCTTACAGCGGTTGAGGGAAAATCGACTCTATGCCAAACTCGAGAAATGCACCTTTGAGAAGACTACTGTACCGTTTCTCGGATACATCATCTCAGATGCCGGATTACAGATGGATCCTGAAAAATTGAAGGCGATAATGGATTGGCCACGCCCACAGGGTCTTCGTGCTATATAGCGCTTCCTGGGATTCACCAATTTCTACCGGCAGTTCATTCAGAATTTTTCATCCCTTTACGTCTCCGATCTCCACTCTTACTAAGGGGTGAATGCCAAAGACTGGACGCCTGAGGCAGAGGCCGCTTTCATCCAATTAAAGAGCTCCTTTGCCTCTGCACCTGTTTCGCGACATCCCGATGTCTCCCGCCAATTCTTTTTAGAAGTGGGCGCCTCCTTCATAGGAGCCGATGCTGTTTTACTACAAAAAGGTTGTCCATTGGTTGCTTGATGCACATGGAGGAGCAGCACACCATATGTGCGGGGTCTGTGCTCCTGAACATAGAAGCCCAATGGCTTAGGTAGGTTTAGCGTAGGACCCGCCTGACCTGAGACCACCTTGGCAACTTGGCGGGCACAGATGTGTTTTGTGTTCAATATTTTTATTAAATTTTTGGTTCATAAACAACAGTGAGCATCATCACTCGTGGACACAGCCACGACTTATACATGCAAATAAGTGTAAGAACATATGTGCCATGGCGTCCGCATTAGACACTGCCAAACATGGCACTTTTACACAGTAGCAATTCCAGTGTAAAGACATTTTTGACTCTGTCTGACAAGTATTTGAAAGGACATATAACAATAAAAAATGTAAACAACAAATAAAATATAGAACATCTCTCTCTAAAATTAGTACCAGATGCGTCTAGAGAATATCCTTATCTCAGTCATAAATCTATAATGAGACAAGAATGACTCTTCTCAGACTGGTACATCTACAGAGAAAAAATTATATGAACTGTGTCCTCTCCATTAACCTTTTTCGGCCTATTTTAAAATACATACAAAATTGTGAATATGTCACAATATGGCCTCTTATATATATAATCAAATCCACTATAATTATGATATTTAGATATAAATGTTATATACCTATGAAAAAGCACAACACCGCAAGACCACAGAACTAGTGTCTCGCCATTACTGGTGGCCCACATTGTCCAAGGATGTGCGTGACTATGTCTTTGCTTGCACCGTCTGTGCTCAGAACAAAATCTCCAGGAGCAGACTACCGGGCCTGTTGTTACCCCTACCTGTTCTCGATGTTCCATGGCAACACATTGCCATGGACTTTATTACAGATCTGCCCTCTTTGGCTGGATGTACCGTTATTTAGGTGGTCGTGGACCGCTTCTCCAAGATGGCGCACTTTGTTCCTTTGACTGGATTGCCTTTGGCTGCGTAACTTGCTAAACTGTTCATTAAACATATATTCCGTCTGCATGGTTTACCTGGGCACATTCTTTCTGATCGAGGAGTCTAGTTTACATCCAAGCTCTGGAGAGCTCTCTGCCGACAGCTAGAACTTGACCTGAACTTCTCTTCCTGTTATCACCCTTAAACCAACGGGCAAGTAGAGCGGGTTAATTAAATATTGGAGAACTATCTTCGGCATTTTGTTTCAGCTCAACACGACAACTGGGTACAACTGCTACCTTGGGCGGAGTTCTCCTATAACAACCACACTAGTGAGTCTACTGGATCCTCTACATTCTTTGTCGTTTTTGGTCAACATCCTCGTACTCCTCCTCCTGTTCCTGCATCTTCCGGGGTACCAGCTGCGGATTACTTTTTTAGAGATTTTTTGAAGATTTGGCGTGACACCATGATCTGCATTGTTGAGGAAGGGTTGAGACGTATGCATATATATATATATATATATATGCATGCAAACACGGGCATGCATGTATAATATACACTCACCTAAAGAATTATTAGGAACACCTGTTCTATTTCTCATGAATGCAATTATCTAGTCAACCAATCACATGGTAGTTGCTTCAATGCATTTAGGGGGGTGGTCCTGGTCAAGACAATCTCCTGAACGCCAAACTGAATGTCAGAATGGGAAAGAAAGGTGATTTAAGCAATTTTGAGCGTGGCATGGTTGTTGGTGCCAGACGGGCCGGTCTAAGTATTTCACAATCTGCTCAGTTACTGGGATTTTCACGCACAACCATTTCTAGGGTTTACAAAGAATGGTGTGAAAAGGGAAAAACATCCAGTATGCGGCAGTCCTGTGGGCAAAAATGCCTTGTGGATGCTAGAGGTCAGAGGAGAATGGGCCGACTGATTCAAGCTGATAGAAGAGCAACGTTGACTGAAATAACCACTTGTTACAACCGAGGTATGCAGCAAAGCATTTGTGAAGCCACAACACGCACAACCTTGAGGAAGATGGGCTACAACAGCAGAAGACCCCACCGGGTACCAATCATCTCCACTACAAATAGGAAAAAGAGGCTACAATCTGCCCCGTCGCTGCCCATTTGCCCCTGAGGAAGCCAGTGCTCTGGCGAAACATGTCGGGAGGCAGTAATAGATTTTAATTGCATTGCACCTCCTCACTGGCAGCTACAGCTCCATGGTCATTCAGCTGTCGCTGTCTGGTGCAGGTCAAATAATCAGTAGGCTAAGGTTAGCTGCTGAACACTGCATCTGTGTGCGATTTCAGTTACACAATCACTCCAGTCTGTGACTTAAACGCTTTATGCCACCGTTAAGGCAGTGTGTAGCTTTGCCATTGACAGTGGCACCTTGCTTATAGGGACATGTAGTGAGAGACAGAGCAATTCTCCCTTCCCCTCACTTAGTGCAGGTACCACTGTTATTAGAGTTGAGGTGATTTGTATTTTTAATTTTTCATTCTTTGGTTGCTTCCATTTCAATTAAAGAGTGCATTTTGCATGCATACACTATATACTTTTAAATTATTTCATTAAAAGTGAAGTTTTAACACCTGGGTCAAGATAGGTTTCTCTGCCAAGATAGGCATTTGTAAATATTATACAATCTGCACGAGCTCACCAAAATTGGACTGTTGAAGACTGGAAAAATGTTGCCTGGTCTGATGAGTCTCGATTTCTGTTGAGACATTCAAATGGTAGAGTCTGAATTTGGCGTAAACAGAATGAGAACATGTCTCCATCCTCTGATGGCTACTTCCAGCAGGATAATGCACCATGTTACAAAGCTCAAATCATTTCAAATTGGTTTCTTGAACATGACAATGAGTTCACTGTACTAAAATGGCCCCCACAGTCACCAGATCTCAACCCAATAGAGCATCTTTGGGATGTGGTGGAACGGGAGCTTCGTGCCCTGGATGTGCATCCCTCAAATCTCCATCAACTGCAAGATGCTATCCTATCAATATGGGCCAACATTTCTAAAGAATGCTATCAGCACCTTGTTGAATCAATGCCACGTAGAATTAAGGCAGTTCTGAAGGCAAAAGGGGGTCCAACACCGTATTAGTATGGTGTTCCTAATAATTCTTTAGGTGAGTGTATATGCATACATTAATAGCCACATTATAGGATGATGTGCGCAGATGTGCCCAACATCTGCGCACATCTGCCCTTAGTGGTCATTGCGGCCCCTGTGGGGAATATGTGCCCCCTTATATGTTCCTTTATGTATATATATATTCGCCTATGTGTCCCCTCATAGCCCCAAATCCTGTCCATATGGTGTATACATGTGTATGGATGTGCTCCAAGCATTCACACTGATGCCATCTGGTTAATGGCATCAGAATGACCGGACAAGAGTCAGGTCATCCTGTATGCTTCAAAGAACTCTGATTCAATAGAATCAGAGTCCTTTGTATCAATTATCTCCAGCGCCGCTGGAGATAATTATGCATAATAGGAAGAGGGGAGAAACTTTCCCTCCTTCTATTATGCGCATCCCGGCAGCGCGATTACTATCACGCTGTCCGGAATGGGAAGTGTTACAGGCGGGAGATCAAAAGATTCTCCCGCCTGTCAGGAAGCAGCGCGTCCTCAACGCGCTCGTGCAGGGACGCGCGGGCTGGCGCAGTGACGTAATCTTACTGCGCCGACCCACGTCTCCCTGATGGCGGCGCGCGCCCGCGCGCCACAGTGTGGGCGGTGCGGCAGTGCGGGCTGCCGTATATAAATATCCGGCGGCCCCGGCACTAAGGAGAAGAGCCGAGTAGTCCCCCCTCTACTGAAGACCCCTGGAAACGAGCACAAGACGAGCCGTTAATCCCCTGGAGGGCTGAGTACCACTATCCCACCAACGATTTACGCTTATTTCATCCTATTCTCCAGACCACTATCCCACCAACGATTATTTACCCTGCCCTATACCACCAATGATCCCCTGCCATATTATTATATATTTAACCCTTACCTTCCCCTGCATTTATACCCCTATACCACCAACGTACCATTGCTCCCCTACCCTATAATTGACCCTTGCATTCCCTACCCAATACCATCTCATTCCCCTGCATTAAACCCCTAGGAACCCCGTATTGCATTTCCCTGTATCTTTAACCCCTGCTGCTGTCCTGCTGTATACTTATACAACCGGCACTGTATTGTTCTCCTTATAGTGCTAACCCTCAGTTAACCCTTTCCCTGCAGAGTGACCCTTTATTCCCCGTAGGGATAGTATATTGCCAGGATTGGGTGGGCTGCTAATGTATGTGTGTGTGTATACTGTATAGTGAGGTTGTGGGTGGAACTTGGGATTGTGTAGTGTAGTTTAGTACTGTATATTTAGTGCGGTATTGTTAGTACGGCATTGTTAGTACTGTATTGTTAGTGCTTTACGTACGTTGTGTACTGTAGGTTAATAAATACTGTGTGTTATTTGAACCTACTGTGTAACGTGTTATTAGCGGTAGCTAGCTCAGTTAGGCGCTTGCAGCTAGCTTAGTGATTAGCGTAAGGCAAAGTATAGTGTATTATTATTATAAAGGTATAAATAGGCGGAGTCATCGGTAGTCAGCTCCTCCTATTTATGAATATTAATTATCGATATCTGCATAAATATTGGTAATTAATATTCCCCCTTAACATTGGCGAGCCAGGCCCACTGCTTAGATTTTGAAATCTGTATTTGGTCTTGAGGCTAGAGATCGGTTATACTGTGAATTGTCAGGCAAGAGAGACACGGTCAGCGGTCTGAGCGTCTAGGATCTGATAATTCGGACAGGTAACACGATTCTTACTTATAGTACCAAACGCAGATGATCAAAATCTCTAGCAGAGAATCTTTAATCTATCTGTGTATTAATATTTTTATATTTGCTTTACACGGTCACCGCGTCGCTCGAGTGTTGCAAGGGAGAAGAAGACACGTCACTGGAGGAGATCCCTCTTCATTGGAGCAGCGTACAAGTCCGGCTGGTCGGGAAGAAGCGATCCGGTAGAAAAAGGACTTCTTACAAGCAGCTACGTAGGACAAAGAAGTACGGCACCAACCAGAAGATGGACGCTCAGCAAAAAGTGAGTATGAACTTCTCCACACTGCAACACTTGAGTAAACACAGCACTTTTAATCCCATTGTCCCTACTACATACAAATCCGCTGAGCTGCTATGGTCCGCTTTGCTGGACCAGGCTTTCGCTCATGACCAGATTTGTATCAGTAGGAGGGTCTTCAACAAGACAAACAAACGCTTCCAAATGTTAGCCAAATTGGTTCACACCTTTGAGGATACCATTTGGAAGGCAGAACACACAGAGACACTCGCCAACACAGGAAAGGCAGGGGAGGTTGCTGATAAGGCAGACTTCCACTGCAATTGTTGTGTTGACAACATTAGAAGAATATACACACTAGAGGCTCAGTTACAAGAAGAAACCCAGTGTACAGTCGAAAGGGGCAGAGAGATCTGCGTGTTAGAGTCGAGACTCTCGGACAAGCAGGGTTTCTGCTCTGACATGGACAGAGAGCTACTCCGGCTGTACACTGAGAATAATCAGTACAGGAATAATGCAGCATCTACGGATGCCCTGATTGTTCAAATGAGGGGGGACCTGGCTGCAAAGTTGCAAAGCATTGCGGATTTGCAGCAGGCAATCTCCAATTTGTCCAGGTCTAGTACCAACAGTATGGTGCCCACGAAACAGGTTTGCGTTTCGGGAACGGCACAGGGGGAGACAGCGGCGACAGCGCCAAGGTCTTCAGCGGATAACACATCCGCAGTGGTAGATACTAGGGGACAGGTGGACTGGTCGCTATGATTCACCCCGACACCCGGGGAACAGGACAACGGATGGGAAGAGGAAAGTGGATGGCCATATTCCGCTTCCAACCCACCAACACGTCCAGAGAAACAGGAAAGGGTTTATCCTAACCATTCCAGTATGGAAAGGATAAACTTCCTGTTACGGATCTGCAAGGAGATCCCAAAATACGATCCCAATGTAGATCCGTTCACTTCATGCTATATTTTCGAGGGTCACTGTAATAAATATTCAGTGGCTCCGGAATATCGTATGGAGCTGTTAAAATTGTGGTTACCGACACACCTTAACCAAAGGTATGAGGTAACGGGGAGGATGCAACCCACGAATGGCCAGTTTCATGATAAGGAGGAACGCCTCTCCATACTCACGAGACTGGCCACAGGTCATTGGGACGTCACCCCAGAGGTCCTGTCAAAGTTCAAGCCTACTATCCATGATGAGCCCTTGTCATTGTGTAGTCGGTTTGAAGCGATGTACAGGAGGGTTACTAAGGATCAGGGTATTGGGATTCCACAAGGCATGGTGTGCATGTTTGTGAAAAGTTCCCATACCTTGATACTGCAATCCGGCTAAGTGCAGCTAGGGAGCCATCCCTCACGGATGCGGCCATGACTATTGAGCAGTATAGACAGGATATACTGCACAATAAGAAGTCCGTTAGAGTGCGGGAGCGTGTGCCTGTATACGTTAGATCACAAGATGAATGGGTACAGCACACAAGGTCTGCATCAACCGTTCGCCCCACGGCCCCGCCATGGGAAAAGCCAGGAAGCATTTGTTGTTTCCTGTGTTTACAATACAGGCACATTAGAAGGAATTGTCCACAAAATAACTGGACAAACCCGGAAAAGACTAGCAATAATAATGGTTTCAGAATGAAACCTAATTTTGCCAAGTCAGCCAAAACGCTTGGCTGTCGTGAATGTCCCAGGCGGTGTGGAATCAAAAGATTCCACACCAAATACTCAGGGTGAAAGGGCACAAGTGGCAGTATGTACCTCACAGGTACCTACTGGGAGTCTGGTGGACATCGACTGAGGGTTAGGGGTCCCTCAAGAATTGGCACCAGTATTTCCCATCATACTGGACTCTTCAGGGAGACCCCACATAAAAGCCACAATAAAAGAACAGGAAACTAAAATCATGCTTGACACAGGTGCGGAAATCTCCATCACTAATGTCAAGCACGAATGACATTGAAGGGGGAAGTTATCATTATGGGAGACTTCAATCTTCCAGATGTAAACTGGAAAACCAAAATAGCTAGTTCTGCCAGGAGTACAGATATTCTAAATTCCCTACTGGGATTATCTCTACAGCAAGTAGTGGAGGAGCCAACCCGGAAGGAGGCCATTTTAGATTTAGTATTCACAAATGGGAATTTGGTATCTGATATTACTGTAGGGGAAAGCTTGGGATCTAGTGATCACCAGTCAGTGTGGTTTACTATAAGTACAGTGACTGAGTCACACCACACAAAAACAAAAGTTTTAGATTTTAGAAAAACAGACTTTTCTAAAATTAGATTAGTGGTATACGAGTCCCTATCAGATTGGAACAGTTTCATTGGAGTCCAGGAGAAATGGGACTACTTAAAAGTGGCACTATTGAAGGCAACAGAAAATTGCATTAGGCTTGTCAGTAAAAGCAAAAAAAGGAAGAGACCACTGTGGTACTCAGCAGAAGTGGCCAAAATCATTAAAAACAAAAAGATTGCATTTAGGAATTATAAAAAAAAAAAAAACGAGGATGACAGACAAATTTATAAGATTAGGCAGAGAGAGGCCAAACAAGTTATAAGAGCTTCCAAAGCACAGGCAGAAGAGAAATTAGCTCAGTCAGGAAAAAAAGGCCAGAAGGCATTCTTCAGATACATAAATGAAAAAAGGAAACTAAAACAAGGAATTACCAAATTAAAAACAAAAGAAGGAATGTATATAGAAGAAGATAAAGAACTAGCTGACTGCCTCAATGAATATTTCTGTTCAGTTTTTACAAAGGAAAATGAAGGAGAAGGACCTCAGTTAGGAAAGAAGACTAATGAATCTTTTGATGCATGTGTCTTTACAGAGGAAGAGGTTCTAAGTCAGCTGTCTAAAATTAATACAAATAAGTCACAGGGGCCTGATGGGATACACCCAAAGCTATTAAAAGAGCTCAGCGTTGAACTAGCAAAACCATTAACAGATTTATTTAACCAATCGCTGGCAACAGGAGTCGTCCCAGAAGATTGGAAATTAGCAAATGTTGTGCCCATTCATAAGAAAGGTAGTAGGGAGGAATCGGGCAACTATAGGCCAGTAAGCCTGACATCAATAGTGGGGAAATTAATGGAAACCATACTTAAGGAGAGGATTGTGGAACATCTAAAATCCCATGGATTGAAAGATGAAAAACAGCATGGGTTTACTTCAGGGAGATCATGTCAAACTAATCTTATTGATTTTTTCGATTGGGTGACTAAAATAATAGATGGAGGAGGTGCAGTAGACATCGCTTATCTAGACTTTAGTAAGGCTTTTGATACTGTCCCACATAGAAAGCTTATCAATAAAGTGCAGTCTTTGGGCTTGGACTCCCATATTGTTGAATGGATTAGGCAGTGGCTGAGGGACAGGCAACAGAGGGTTGTAGTCAATGGAGTATATTCAGACCAAGGTCTTGTTACCAGTGGGGTACCTCAGGGATCTGTTCTGGGACCCATATTGTTTAATATCTTTATCAGCGAAATTGCAGAAGGCCTCGATGGTAAGGTGTGTCTTTTTGCTGATGACACAAAGATTTGTAACAGGGTTGATGTTCCTGGAGGGATACACCAAATGGAAAAGGACTTAGGAAAACTAGAGGAATGGTCAAAAATCTGGCAACTAAAATTTAATGTTGATAAGTGCAAGATAATGCACCTGGGCCGTAAAAACCCAAGAGCAGAATATAAAATCAGTGATACAGTCCTAACCTCAGTATCTGAGGAAAGGGATTTAGGGGTCATTATTTCAGAAGACTTAAAGGCAGGCAGACAATGTCATAGAGCAGCAGGAAATGCTAGCAGAATGCTTGGGTGTATAGGGAGAGGCATTACTAGTAGAAAGAGGGAGGTGCTCATGCCGCTCTACAGAGCACTAGTGAGACCTCATTTGGAGTATTGTGCTCAGTACTGGAGACCATATCTCCAGAAGGATATTGATACTTTGGAGAGAGTTCAGAGAAGAGCTACTAAACTGGTACATGGATTGCAGGATAAAACTTACCAGGAAAGATTAAAGGACCTTAACATGTATAGCTTGGAAGAAAGACGAGACAGAGGGGATATGATAGAAACTTTTAAATACATAAAGGGAATCAACAAAGTAAAAGAGGAGAGAATATTTAAAAGAAGAAAAACTGCTACAAGAGGACATAGTTTTAAATTAGAGGGGCAAAGGTTTAAAAGTAATATCAGGAAGTATTACTTTACTGAGAGAGTAGTGGATGCATGGAATAGCCTTCCTGCAGAAGTGGTAGCTGCAAATACAGTGGAGGAGTTTAAGCATGCATGGGATAGGCATAAGGCCATCCTTCATATAAGATAGGGCCAGGGGCTATCCATAGTATTTAGTATATTGGGCAGACTGGATGGGCCAAATGGTTCTTATCTGCCGACACATTCTATGTTTCTATGTTTCTATGTTTCTATGTTTCTATGTTTCTATGTAACAGCTCGGGGTGATGGCCGACAGAATTGAAGAGGTAATCGTCCAGATTACCAGGTGCACGACCCTCAGGATACCCATGTGGTATTACCCTGGTTCTGATAACATTATCGGAACCGATGTAATGACACAAAATGGGTGGATCCTAGATTTGGCAAATTGCATTGTGTGGAAGGGTCCCAGGCGAGCTAAGGTGTTTGTCATCCAACGCCAGTGTCTGGGACCACCTCTGTAAGCAGTAGAAAATTCTACTGATATGCTCGAACACAAGTGGCCTGAGGTCTCACACAATCTAGACCTGGAACCTATTGTGTACGAGCATCCCGAGCTGTGAGCCCAGAGAAAAAACGACTGTGGCAGACTGATTGGCGTTCAGGTGGACATACAGGGTCCTGACCCTCCACCTCAACGCCAATACCGATTTCCACCAGAGGCCACCCATTCAATTATGGACACGGTCCAGGAATTGAAGACTAGGGGTGTGGTCATTGAGGGCAATTCAAAATGCAACAATGCCCTCTGGCCAGTCAAGAAGAAGGACACTAGTGCATGGAGGCTTACCATAGACCTCCTGATCCTCAATAAATACACCCCAATGTCAGCCCCAGTGGTGGTCCAGACTCCCGACATCATGGCCAGAATAAGCGGCAAAGGCTGCGTATTCTCGACCGTAGATGTTGCTAACGGGTTCTTCTCCATCGAACTCAGGGAGTCATGCCGGTACAAATTTGCCTTTACGGTGGGGGACAAACAGTACATGTTTGCTGTACTGCCCCAGGGGTTACACAGCAGCCCCACGTATTTTCATTAGGCATTGGCGGCCGTACTGAGTGTGTTCTCACGGCCGGAATGCCTTCTACAATATGTGGATGACCTGCTCTTGCATACAGAAACCATGGAGGAACATTTGGTTCTGTTGAGAGAGCTGCTGGGACTCCTGGCTAAGTCAGGACTCAAGCTGAGTCCCCATAAGGCAAATTTGGCCAAAGCGGAGGTAACCTTCCTTGGGGTCCAAATTTCCTTTGGAATCAAAGGAATCATGACAGCCCGTGTGGAAGCCATGGTGAAGTTACCCAGGCACGGCACTCTTCAGGATTTGAGGAAATTTCTGGGGGTGGCCAACTTAATGAGGAAATTCATAGAGGATTTCGCTGCCAAAGCGAAACCTCTCTATGAGCTCCTTCGAGGAGAAGAACCCTCAATCAAAGGTTGGTCCGATGTGCAGGAGGAGGCCTTTTCAACTTTTCAGCAGAGCTAGAGGCTGTTAAAGAAGCTCTGCTTCTTCAGCCCACAGGGAAACAAACTATACATAGCGACAGCTCATATGTAGTTCGCTCCCTCACCCTGCATCTTGACATATGGAAGAGGAGAGGATTTGTGGACAGTCAAAACAAACCTCTGGCTCATGTGTCGGTCCTGAAGGAGCTGTGGGAGTGGGGCATGGCACACATGACGGAAGCAGCCATTATCAAAATCCCGGCGCATCAAAAAGAGGATGAACCTTTGATAATGGGTAACAACAAGGCAGACGAGCTGGCTAAACTAGCGGCAGTGTCTGGTACCCTCCGGGAACCAGGCATTGGGCCACTACCAACGCACCGGATTGCAGCGCGTACCCATCTGAGTGACGGCCCGGTGTCATTTGAAGAGGAACAAACCAAAGATCCTCTTCTAATGACACATATCAAATCACCACAACATCCCTGGTCTGTACAGCAAGGGATCCTGTGTTACGATACCGGTACTCAGCAACTTCCTCTTCCGGTGGCCCCGCAGCATCTGCAAGCAGAGCTGACGCGATTGAACCACCAACTGTTTGGACACCTCGGCCGGAATAAACTCTTGCCTCTCCTGAGAGACAAATTAAACTGGCCAGGAATGTCCAATTCAGTAGAGGAGGTTACTCAACAGTGCCTGTTGTGTGCTCAAGTCAACCCAAGGGCGTCAGCCCTGAAGCCGGTGTTGCAGCGAGTTACTCCTGCTGATGGTCCGTGGTCCGCGATACAAATTGATTTTATCGGACCATTGCTGACCGGAAGTCGCAACTGCCGTTACGCACTGGTAATAGTGGATGTCTTCTCGAAATGGGTAGAAGCCATCCCCACGGTCAATGATACGGCTACCACCACTGCCCGTGTTCTTTGGGAACAGGTTCTGTCACGATGGGGTATCCCCAGAGTGATAGAATCAGACAGAGGGACCCATTTCACGGGTAAGGTAATGAAAGCGCTTTGTGGTCTCTTAGACATAAAGCAAAGGTTTCATGTGCCTTATCACCCTCAGTCAGCGGGCATAGTGGAGCGGATGAACCGGACCATCAAAACCCAGCTTTCCAAGGCACTGTTGGAGAAGGGTTCCTCTTGGGTAACCTATCTTCCAGCCGTGCTAATGTGTATTCGAGCCACCAAGGGCTCCAGTACCGGTATCTCCCCGTTTGAACTGATGACCGGATGTAAGATGCCCCTATGTCTACCTAACGTACCCCAAGTGTCGGAGCCCACGAAGAACGCCATCGCCAGAGACATGTTTCTCCAACAGGTTCAACAGAACCTGAAGGAGTTACTGCCTCACGCAGCAATACGGTTGCACAAACCGTATCTACAGGGGGAAACACCAATGCCCGCTGTAGGAGAAATGGTGATGGTGAAAGTCTTCCGTCGGGCTGGCCCATGGGACGCAAACTGGGAAGGACCCTACAAGGTCCTTGAAGTAATGGGAGACACCATGCTGAAGGTACAAAGGCCAATCACAAACAAAAAGAAATCCCGTAGACGGCAGGTACTCTTGTGGATTCACATCGACCAGGCCAAAGCCACCCGGGCTTCCCCAACTCAATAACGCATACCGTTCCGAGTTGGGTGAAGGGGGGGAAGAGGGCTTGGTGGGTCGATGGCGAATCCATTACACTTATCACACTCCATCTAATTACAGAACACAAGAGGGAGATGCGCCATGGGACCACATGGCCAGGGAAGAGCTAGGCGTCCTCTGAACGGGATAAGTCTCCAGCTTGTGACACTGGTGGTAAGCATGTTGATGGCAGGATCGGCCTCTTCAGGGCTAATATATCACCTAATGGACCTGGCTTTTTAATGGTGGAATGTTTGGGTGGCAAAATCCGGAAACCACCTTTACATCGGGTCAGTGGTATCTGTATGGTTTCCAGAGAGAGGGTTTTGCCAATGGTGTAATTCAGCATTATACCCCGGTGGAGAATGTGTCTGCCAATCAACATGACTTACACGCCCTCTGTCTCAAGGAATTCAGACATTTTCAGGACTCGGACCCTACACCTATCAAATCCTTAAGATGGGTGTCTAGGGACCCACACTTGCACCCTTACCAGCAAGTGAGAGCCAACACTACTACGGTGTTGTGCACCAAGGAGGGAATGCTGAGTCCTGAAGATGTCACTGGGGCAGAGTACAGCGGTTGGTACATCCTGAAGGCTACCTTCCTGGGGAAGAATAGCCAGGACAGGTTAAAGGTTAGGACGTATTTTGATAGGCCCATTCCAGTAAAAGGCACCATGAAGGCTTATTGCATGTTGAGGGATTCCCAGATGATTATCACCAGGGAATCCAGTTATGTTCAGGGACATGTGTCCACTGATTACTTACGAACTAGTATAATGATGTTAAAGTTAAACTGCAGTGACTCTGGTCAGGCCATCTGGAACGATCAGAGTGGTCCGGTAAAACTGGAAGGTTTATATCGAGCCACAGTTTTAAAGGTACGGACCGATGCCAAGGACCCTAGGTATGTTCAGTTAAAGGGATCTCCATCCATACGGTCTTTCATGATCACGATCATGAGAGACAACTGTGTTCCTGAGGTGACAGGATACTATTTTGTCACCTATGCCCACTGGGAGCAAGAAACCCAGATGGTGATGTTGGACACTAATCCCTGGAGGTGGGATTTGGTGTGCAACGGGGTAGATACCCCTACGGTGGATGTATGGATGTATGGTACCCCTATGACTGAAGAATACCGGAGTAGGTATGTGTCTTCCGATTGGAAAGACCCCAGGGGCAGAGATATTAACTTTGACATCAATATAGATGGTTAGTTTAAGTGGCTATTTTGCGAGGCAGTAGACAAAGGATGCTGGACCTTTACTCAGTGGGTCTATCTGTCCTGAACCAAACCTGTAGGGAAGCTAGTGTTACAGGCTGGAGAAAATGATCAGTGGTATCTGTTCAAAGGAAGGGGGCAGATCTGTGCAACAGTGGTGAGGGTCCCCTACGACACAGAAGATCTCCAACTGGTAAAACCGCATTCGGACTCTTGCACCGCCCCTATCCATCAATTGGCAGATCCTGTAGCTCCTCAACTGTCATCCCCCTGGAAGATCATCACGGATGCCAAATTCATCCTGTTTACCTGGAGAATTTCCGTAGATGACTTCCGAGTTGACCATTGGGATCACAGGTGTGAGGAGTTTGTTAGGAACCAAATAGACATGGTAAGAGGTTGGATAGAGGCGGAGCAAGAGTTAAGAAAAGACGACTCCCGACATAGGAAGAACAGGGGGAGGAGAGATCTAGTGGCTATGGGACTTGGCGGAGGTGCTTTGGGAGTGGATGCCCTGAACACTATGGATATGGAAGTCCTGAGAAATAAGCTTGGGGAGGTTGCGCGGCATGCCGGGGAGGGATTCAAGACCCAGCTTGATGTAAACCACATCTTAGAGGGTTTACAGCATTCGCACATAGATGCCACTACCTCTCTATCTTCTGCTATACGTGAGAAGTTTAGGAGGTTAGTTGTGGGTCTCTTGGAGGAGCAGGATCGGGCTCAGCTTGCTCTGGCGTGTACGCAGGTCCAAAGCGAACTCTCGGACAACCTTAAACATATTGTCTCAGTGTTACACAGCGGCCACTTCCCATTCAACCTCCGACAGCGAATAAGTCCACTGATCTCTCCTTTCGCCATCAATCATACCAACTGGTGGGTGGTTCAGTGGCATGGATGTCGAAATTTAACCTGTACTGCTTCATCCTTGGCACCTGTGTCCGATCACCTCAGACAGGGATACAGTGCCATCAATCTAGGTACGGTGATGAACAACCGAACGGTACTTCATCCCCAGCTCCCCTCGAGCGTTCTAACCTATGAGAAAAGCCATCCTTCTTTGTTTGACACTGAGGGATGTTGGTTGAGAGAGGATGCCATCCTCTGTCAGGGTAGTCGGGATAGGGTGCTTAGGCACCAGTGTTGGAACCCCGAGGGGACCTGTGAGATGAAGGCCATCCCAATACCCTCGTCCTCTTTAAAATACTTGGGACAGGGGTATTGGTGTTGGTACCAAGGGAATAATGGGTCGTATACAATTTATGGACTTAATTGTACCGAGCGAGGAGTACTCCTCCCCGGAGCGTACTGTATCCTTAGCCCCGTTCTAGGTCTGGACGTCGCAGAGCAGCAAGCCCAATAGGATAATAGGAACCCCAATTACCGCGGAAAGAAGACTCGACATTCGCCCCGATGTGCCTGTGAGACTCCAAAAGAACTTAAACAGCTCCTGTTGGACTCCAGCCAAGAGGAAGAAATTATACAACATCTCCGGGAGACGGAGAAACAGGCCACCACCCGACTTACCCATGACCGGACGAAAATTACCGCGGTTGCCACAGCATTGGACAAGAACTCAAAGATTTCATGGTGGGAGAGTCTTTTTGGATACAGTCCTAAGGCAACCTCATTTTTCAATTTATTGATACACCCGGTGATAGTGCTTCTGGTTCTGGTTGGACTCATGTACCTAGGACTGTGGTGGATGTACCGGAGGGTCAAGAGACTAGCAGACCAACTAAGCCAGAACCAGACAGCACTTCACGAACACAACCGCCGGAGGCTCGGGACTTGATTTACAATTCATGTGGGGGGGTTCAGGATGGAAAATCTCCAATTATCCTGAGACCCCATGGAATGGAAATTGAACTGGCTTGTATGAGGTTTTGGGAGGTACACCCTGTGCCCTCCTGAGACCTTATAGTATTGTATATAAATGTCCTTGGGTTTAGGTGGGTTGGGGGAGGGGAAGGGGAACTGTGTAAATAAATATATATTTTGTGTGAATGGGGATAATATTAGGGCACGATAGGGACAGGCCCCCTCTGTTTGCCATTTGCCACCTTGAAACCTGGAACGGTGAAGTTCATAAGGGAAGGGCTGGATGTGTAGTGTGGCGGAGGGTTCCCTGCAGTTAGAATTTAGGTACCATGACATCACCTCGCTAAAAATCTGACCTGCCTTGTAAAGACCTATTAATCTGTCCATGGGAGAACCGCACCCATCAACATGGAAAATTGAGACATGAGGGTGAACCCGCTCCAGATTCCTTGGGGGGGGGGGACACCTGAAGATCGGCAATACTACCGAGAGACTGTGGGGGTGTGGTCACTCCAAACACTGGAAGACTATTACTTGAAAGAAAGGCCAGTTAAAGACTGCAAGGGTCAAGCCGCTCCGGAAGTCAAGAAAAATTACAGTAGGAGGGGCTGATACCGAAACGATCAAAGCAAAAGATGTCAAGAAACTTCTAAAGAAGAAGACGGTGTATCCTGTGGATGGAGGAGTAGGTTACGGTGAACGGCAGGTCGGAGGAAGTAGGTCTGGATAGGTGATGTCTAGGTGCCTAAGAATCTGTTGGGCACTACAGTTCTTCCTGAACTATCACCAAGGATGGGGTTGAGGGGGGGCAAATATATCTCAACCCTTTCCGACAACAGGGGGATTGTTGAGGTAGGGTTAAGACGTATGCATATATATATATGCATGCAAACACGGGCATGCATGTATAATATATATGCATACATTAATAGCCACATTATAGGATGATGTGCGCAGATGTGCCCAACATCTGCGCACATCTGCCCTTAGTGGTCCACAGGGACTCATTGCGGCCCCTGTGGGGAATATGTGCCCCCTTATATGTTCCTTTATGTATATATATATTCCCCTATGTGTCCCCTCATAGCCCAAAATCCTGTCCATATGGTGTATACATGTGTATGGATGTGCCCCAAGCATGGATGTGCCCCAAGAAGAGCCGAGCCCCCCCCCCCCCCCCTACAGAAGACCCCTACACAAGACGAGCCGTTAATCCCCTGGAGGGCTGAGTACCACTATCCCACCAACGATTTACCCAAATTTCATCCTATTCCCCAGACCACTATCCCACCAACGATTATTTACCCTGCCCTATACCACCAATGATCCCCTGCCATATCATTATATATTTAACCCTTACCTTCCCCTGCATTTATACCCCAATACCACCAACGTACCCAGTGGCGTACACACAATCCATGGGGCCCCGGTGCGAAACTGATCTATGGGGCCCCCTACCCGTCGCCCCCCCAACATGCCTCCAAGCCCCCCCCCCCACTACCTCCCCTACTAATGTTGTAACTATAGTGTAAGGGGCCACAGTGCAAACATTTTTACAAAGAACCGGCAGATTTTCTTACTAAGGGCTCTTTCCGTGCGAGTAATCCGCTGCGTGCCTGAGTGCCAAGCCCCATTCTGGACAGCAGAGACACGGAGCAGTAACATGATTGACTGTGATCTTTTTACTACAAAATCGCGGTGACAACTTTATGTCTCTGTAAAGAAGAGGACCGGCACTCGCAAATGGAATTTTCACTGCTGTGGTTTATTCAGTCACTTTAAAGACATAGTGACGCGTTTCAGCACATGGAAAGTGCTTTCATCAGACCATACAACACACTACTATCATTGTGTCTTATATACATTCAAGAGGTAAAGGGACTGACGTCATGAGATGTAAGGCTCCTCCCACATGGAGGCCGATACAGGTTCAGTTGTGTGCATACCATAGGAATCAATGTAAAGCGGTGGAAAAATTCAAGTCCGCTGAAAATCAATTATAAATCAAAGTATAAGCATTATGCATATTGTGCAAACATGATCAAGCATTAGATAAAGCCAGAAATATTGTAATCCCTATTGAGGCCTCTTGGTTCCACCGTTTGAAGTCGGTGGATCCAGTACGCCTCTCTCTTTAGGAGCATTTTATTCCTATCGCCACCGCGGCGGGGTAATGGCACATTTTCGATCACTTGAAATCGCAGTTGGGATATTGCATGTCTTTTCTCATGAAAATGGTGCGGTAAAGGAAGCAGTAAATTCTCGGTACGAATAGTGGACTTGTGTTTGCTTAATCTGTCTTTTATGCGCATAGAGGTTTCACCCACATAGAGCAAACCACAGGGACATTTGAGGATGTATATGACGTGTTTACTGTCACATGTGAACATGCCCTTAATTGGGATCTGTTCACCGGAATGAGGATGGGTGAGGTAGGCGCCTTTAATGACACTGGAGCAGTTATTACAGTTCAGGCATGGGAATGTGCCCTGACGTGGAGTGGTCAGTGTGGTCTGTCGCAGACTGGGTTTAATGGTGCCTATGTCGGCCCGAATAATTTTATCCCGGATATTATCTGATCTTTTGAAGCACATCATGAGCGGAGTCTGGAATGCCTCTATCTGGGGGTATGACCTCGAGACTACGTGCCAGTGTTTATTAATAATGCCTCTGATCTTCTGTGTCCATGGGTGATATTTCACTACTAATGGGATGCGGGGGGGGGGGGTTTTGTTTTCTCTTCCTGCGGTTGATCGAGTTTTTTCTTTTGAGTTTCTAGTAGATGTCTGGGGTAGCCTCTATTGAGAAATTTATTGGTCATCTCTTTCATCCTAGTTTTACAGGTGTCAGGATCGGTGACGATCCTTTTTACACGTTGGTACTGTGAAAAGGGGATACCTTTTTTAATTGCTGGGGGATGACTACTTGCAAAGGTAAGCAAACTATTGCGATCCGTTTCTTTGGTGAATAGATCGGTACACACTGTGCCATCATCACTGCGTATTACCCACGTATCCAGAAAATATATTTTCCGATGATCAAAGTGCATGGTGAACTGTAGTTCACTCCAAATGGAGTTAAGGTAGAGATTGAACTCCGTGAGGGATCGAACGTCGCCCCGCCACACGCAAAACACGTCATCAATAAATCGACGCCAAAATGTACAATGTTTCAAGAATAAAGGATTAGAATAGACAAATTCACTTTCAAATGATGACATGTAGCTATTTGCTTAAGGCGGCGCGACGTTCGATCCCATCGCGGTCCCGCGGCACTGTTGGAAAAACGTATCTTGAAATAAAAAATAATTTCTTTCTAATATGAATTTTAGAAGGGTCAGAAAAAATTCTTTTTGGGGTGCTGTGTGATGGCTGGTGTTGAGCAATCTGGACGCTGCTTCCAGACCTTTGTCATGAGTGATGGAGGTGTAGAGGCTGCACACGTCAAACGTGACGAGTATGCAGTCTCCGTCCATTTTAAGGAGGCGGACCTCACTCAGAAAATGTCCTGTGTCGCGTAAATAGGAAGGTGATTTTACAGTCAAAGGTGTGAGGATTTTCTCAAGAAAAATAGCAGGGGGGGAGAGAATTGAATCGGATGAGGCCACTATGGGGCGTCCAGGTGGTCTTGTCATGGATTTGTGAATTTTAGGAAGGGTGTAAAATACCGGCGTGATTGAGTGCTGATTTATTAAAAATTCACATAATTTATTATCAATAAGACCTTCTTCTCTGGCCCCTGTCACTATTTTCTGCAGTGTATCTTTTATAGAGTATACTGGGTCCGACTGTAAAATTTTATATGTGTCAATGTCATTTAATTGACCTAGGATCTCGGATATATAATACTCTTTATCAAGAATGACCAGGGCCCCCCCCTTATCTGCTGGTTTGAATACAAGAGATTTATCATCAAGTAGATGGTTCAATGCATGTTAAATTGTGTCTTATGTGTAAATGACCCTGTCTACAATGTTGCAACATAGTATTAACATCACGTTGAACTAAACTGGCAAAGGTTTCCACAGGGTGATATATTTTTGGTGGTGAGAAATGACTTTTTACTCTCAATGCAAATTGTTTCAGGGTTAGTTGATCAGAGTGTTCCTCAGTACAAATGCGGTCATCATTAGTATCATTGTCATCTTTGCAAAAATGCGCTTTAAGGCGCAGATTGCGAAAAAAAACGCTGAAGGTCTATGTCTAAAGCAAAGGTGTCCAGCGTCCCAGTGGGGCTGAAGGACAATCCCTTCTTTAGTAAGTTCAGTTGTGCAGGGCTCACGGTTTTACTGGATAAATTAACAACTAAGTTCTCTGCTGTACCTGCGATCGTGTCATCCTCTGTGCCTCTGCTTCTCCTATGATGGCGGCCGGCTCTCCTGGTGTTGCCCTTCTTTTGCCGCGGCGCTTGGCTAAAAAATGAGTTGATGCTCCACCCGAGGTATCGCTGCCAGAACCGGAGGACGCAAAACCTGCTCTGAGGTCTCTTGTATGGGAGAAGGGAAGACACAATGATAGTAGTGTGTTGTATGGTCTGATGAAAGCACTTTCCATGTGCTGAAACGCGTCACTATGTCTTTAAAGTGACTGAATAAACCACAGCAGTGACAATTCCATTTGCGAGTGCCGGTCCTCTTCTTTACATTGTTTGCTGGGACGCCGACCTTTTGACACCTGCACCGCAGCCATCACAAGGCAGTGCCGACCCTTATCTTCAATATTCTAACTTTATGTCTCTGTGATTTTGTAGTAAAAAGATCACAGAGAGGCACAGAGCATTACCAATCATGTTAATGCTCCGTGTCTCTGCTGTCCGGAACGGGGCTCGGCTCTCTTTCACGCAGTGGATTACCCGCACGGGATCCGCTCGTGTTAAAGAGCCCTAAGCCCAATGCATGGCTACACTCACCCAGTCCTAATAAAATCTGGTCCTACCTCATCCAGGGTGTCGCTGGTATCGGCGTGATGTCCGCTGGATCCAGAACAAGGTCCCTGTGGTGAGAAAAAAAGAATAATCACATAAGGAAGGGATGGTGACTGCCCCTGTGAAATCACCAGCAGGGGGCGCTGTGCTGGCCTGTAAGACTGAGCCATGCCAATGTATAGCAGGGTAATCTAGGACATTTCCCCTAAGTGCAACCACACAGTACTAATGCCCACCTTGTGGCCCCTCACAGTAGTTATGCCCACTTTTGTTCCTGTCACAGTAATTATGCCCAGATATGTGCCCCTCATAGTAGTTATGCCAAATATATGTCCCCTTACAGTAGTTATGCCCAGATATGTACCCCCTCAGAGTTGTTATGTCAGATTATGTGTCCCCTCACAGTAGTATTGCCAGATTATGTGCCCCCTCACAGTAGTAATGCCAGACTATGTGCCCCTCACCTAGTAACGTCAGATTATGTGCCCCTCACAGTAGTAATGCCAGATTATGTGCCCCTCACAGTAGTTATGGCAGATTATGTGCCCCTTCACAGTATTTATGCCCAGTTATGTGCCCCCTCAGAGTAGAAATGCCCAGATATGTGCCCCCTCAGAGTGGTTATGCCTTCATATGTGCCCCCTCATAGTTATGCCTTTATATGTGCCCCCCTCACAGTAGTGATGCCACATTAGGTGCCCCCTTAAATTAGTTATGGCAGATTAGGTGCCCCCCTCAAATTAGTTATGGCAGATTAGGTGCCCTTCAGTAGAGATGCCAACTTTTGTGCCCCCTCACTCTAGTTGTGCCCATCAAACACCCCCCTGCCCTGCCCCCAGTCTGCAGCGTTAGAAAAGAAAAAAATTCACATACTTACCTTCTTCCCTGATGAGAGGAGGCAGATTGCCGGGCTTTCAGCTCTCCTCCCACAGCCAGCAGCGCGATCTGGGGCCAGCAGGGGGAGCTCCTGAGCTCTGAAGATCAGTGAAGCAGGGAGCAGAGAGGTTTCCCTGCTTCACTATGGAAACGGAACTGCCTGGCCGGGTGTGAGTGAGTGTGCGCTCCCCCCACCTCTTCCTTGACCCTCCGCGCCCCCCCCCCCCCCCCACCCCCATATTATACATGTAATGGAGGCATGGAGCGCTCTGATGGGGCCCGAAATTGCCACTGTACTTCATGCCGGGCCCCATCAGAGCGCTCCATTACACAGGGATCTCAAGTCTCCCGGACGTTCAGGGAGTCTCCCGCTATTAGATAGCGGCTCCCTGACACCCGCATGTGAAACAATTTATCCCAGAAAGGTTTACTGATGGCAGAGCAGAGAGATAAGAGAAGTGACAGATGACACAGAGTTTAGATTACAGGTTGAATTAACCCTTTAGGGTCAAATTGGCATCTCGAGGAGATATATATGTTAAAGGCATCCCTTCTTCTGTCTCATTCAGTAGCTATAGAACTATTGAGAGAGATGTATTTTTTTTTTAAACACATTTACACATTTAACCCTCCATTTTAATTATATTATTTACCCCAGTGTTAAATTCACACCCCCTGGATGCTTGTTTTTTTCCTACAGTGGGGTAGATAATTACACACAGGGTTTTAAAGAATAAACTTCCTGACTCAGACCAAGAGCCGACTCAGCGAGTCAGCAAATCGAAGCAACCTAAGCTTCGGTTCACTTGCTTCTTGTCAGCTCAGCGAATGAACCGAAAATTTGATTCATGAATCGGATCATTTGAATGAACCGATTCATGTGAAAGATCCGAACTTCCCATCTCTAGTTTACTCGCAGTAAACCTTTCCGGCAACCTGTAGCAGTGTCCCCTTCTCGGCGCGTGCGCACAGTGCAAGAAGAAGCCGATGCCAGCAGTCCGCAACGGCGCATCAGGCTGAGCCTGTGCGCACGCGCGGGATCTCAAAGCGGGAGGAGGGGGAGGGAGGGAGAGGCGGCACTGAGGAGTAGAAGGCGGCGCTGGGCACGAACGGAAGAAGCCGGGTTTACTGGCGAAACGGCGTTGGGTCAGGAGTCGGCCGAGAGATCTTTGCACCACTCAGGGTATTTTTAATCTTGTCCTTGTACTTTAACCTCAATCTCTACAATTGCCTCCTTTGCACTTTGTTTGGGGCGTGGCTGTCATGAGGTTTTGAGGTATGCTCTTTTAGCTAGCATTCTTTTTTCCCTGTTGTTATTTCCGTGCACTGATCTCCCGGCCTCTCCTTGGGTCCTGCTCCTCATCTGTGTGTCCTGCCTTGTGCTGCCTTCTTTTATCATGCATGTATGTATTGTTCATAAATATTTATAATAAAGTCTTTTGGATTTTCATATATACGAAAGTCAGTTTCATTTTTTGGTGATTATTTTGGGCACGAACGGCGATGCGTGCGGCCGGGCACCATGCATCCACAGACCTCCCCTGCTTGGGCACCTTAATTCAATGATTGACAGGTTAGCAAAACCTGTTTTTCCGCAGAATAACGCCACAAATAGCTTTTATAAGGCCACCTTAGAAATCAGAATGCTGCCCTGGACATGAGCAGATGTTTAGCTCACAGGGCTTATAGGTGGTGACAGAATCCCTTTAATCATATACATAAATATGATAATTTGGGGCAGGGTAATGAGCCCAGTCCTCCACACCATAGAGCAGAGTGTGCAGATACTGCATATGTTTGGAAAATGTAATAAAAAGTTTGTGAAAGAAAAAAAATGAAAACCTCCCTGAAATGAGAAGTGCACCTCCCTGAAATGAGTTTTTGCAGGTTGGGATGTCTGCATTACATGTGAGTACAGAGGGGCCCCTGCCAGCGGCCTGGGGGGGGGTCCACAGGCGGCCGGGCCCCCTGGAGTGTCGGGCCCGGTCGCAACTGCGACCCCTGCGACCCTGGTATGTACGCCACTGAACGTACCCTTGCTTCCCTACCCTATAATTGACCCTTGCATTCCCTACCCAATACCATCTCATTCCCCTGTATTCAACCCCTAGGAACCCCGTATTGCATTTCCCTGTATCCTTAACCCCTGCTGCTGTCTTGCTGTATACTTATACAACCGGCACTGTATTGCTCTCCTTATAGTGCTAACCCTCAGTTAACCCTTTCCCTGCGGAGTGACCCTTTTTCCCCGTAGGGATAGTATATTGCCAGGATTGGGTGGGCTGCTAATGTATGTGTGTGTGTATACTGTATAGTTAGGTTGTAGGTGGAACTTGGGATTGTGTAGTGTAGTTTAGTACTGTATATTTAGTGCGGTATTGTTAGTACGGCATTGTTAGTACTGTATTGTTAGTGCTTTACGTACGTTGTGTACTGTAGGTTAATAAATACTGTGTGTTATTTGAACCTACTGTGTAACGTGTTATTAGCGGTAGCTAGCTCAGTTAGGCGCTTGCAGCTAGCTTAGTGATTAGCGTAAGGCAAAGTATAGTGTATTATTATTATAAAGGTATAAATAGGCGGAGTCATCGGTAGTCGGCTCCTCCTATTTATGAATAATAATTATCGATATCTGCATAAATATTGGTAATTAATATTCCCCCTTAACATGCATCAACAAAGCAGTGACCCACATGAAGACAAATGCAGACAAGAGAAGAAGGAGACCACCTCAGTTCTCGTCTGGGGATAAGGTATGGCTTTCCTCCAAAAACATCCGCTTAACCACCTGAGCCCCCCTAGCTTAAACCCCCTTAATGACCAGACCACTTTTTACACTTCTGCACTACACTACTTTCACGGTTTATTGCTCGGTCATGCAACTTACCCAGGGCTGGGACAAGGCCATTTGGTGCCCAGGGCGAAGATGGCAAACTGCGCCCCCCCCCCCCCCCCCCCCCCGTTTTTAAGAAAGAATCAATGTTGTTTCAAAACAAGAATATACTTAAAGCAATAGAACAAAGGACTGTGGGACTTTGAAAGTCACAGACACTATAAAGTTCCCCCCATCATCATGTGCCAGTATAAAGTCCCCCCCATCATCATGTGCCAGTTTTGTAATAAGCCCCCCCAATGTGCCAGTAACACTATTGTAAAAAAAAACAAAAAAAAAACACTTATACTTACCTAAGTGTCAGCGATGCGATGCAGCCTCTTCCTGTGTCCCACGCTGTAATGTAAGGCTCAGGCGGCACGATGACGTCATTGCGCCGGCCTCTGATAGGCTGCCGGCCTAGTGCCTGCAGCCAGGGGCGTACATAAAAATCACTGGGCCCCATAGCAGGAATCTAAATTGGGCCCCCATTCCCCTTTTATAGCCCCTCCCTTTGTTCCATGAACTATTCTTGCTGCTGCGTTTTATAATTTATGCCATCAGGGCCGGAATGGGATTACAAAACAGCCCTGGCACACAAAAGAGGTATAATAGATGCAGATGTATATTATATACAGCAGTGTACAGTTATGTGAGGTACGCGGTATAATAGATGCAGTGTGTACAGGTATATAGTATATTCCCTAGTGTTCTGATATGTGAGGTACAGGGTATAATAGATGCAGTGTGTACAGGTATATAGTATATACAGCAGTGTACTGATATGTGAGGTACGGGGTATAATATATGCAGTGTATACAGTATATACAGTAGTGTAATATGTGAGGTACGAGGTATAATAGATGCAGTGTGTACAGGTATATAGTAAATACAGCAGTGTATTGACACCTCGTACCTCACATATCAGTACACTGCTGTATATACTATATATCTGTACACACTGCATCTATTATACCTCGTACCTCACATATATAGTATATACAGAAGTGTACTGATATCTGTACACACAGCATCTATTATACCTCATACCTCACATATCAGTGCACTGCGGTATATACTATATATCTGTACATATTGCATGTATAATACTGTGTAATATATGCAGTGTGTGTGCATGTATGTGTGTGTATATATATATACAGAGCAGTGTATTGATGTGACACATAGAAGGTATAATACTGTAGATGCAGTGTTTATAGAAATATGTGGTCAGTTATGCATTATAGTCACTGTGAGGTACATGAGGTAGTGGTAACTGTCTGAAGTAGTATACATGAGTGAGCAATGAGTAAAAACAGGGCATGGAGGGGGGGGGGGGTAAATGATGAAAAGTGGAGGACCTCCTCTTACCTCTCCATTCCAGTCTGTATGGATCAATACAGAGCTGCTTGTGAACTTTTAATACTTGCTGTTAGGGGTTGAAGGACCTGTGATGATGTCATCACAGGTCCTGGCAGATGTACCTTTGAAACCTAGGAACTACACCATTTTTGGTGCAGTTCCTTTGCTAGATTCTGCAGGACCTGTGATGTTGAAGATGATGTCATCACAGGTCCTGGCAGATGCACTGTTCTAACCTGGGAACTACACTTTACACTGTGCAGTTCCCTTACAGGACCTGTGATGACATCATCAAAGGTCCTTTAGCTTTAGAAAGGTAAACAGGAGTAATTAGGGGGCGGGGCCTCTCCTCCACTTCGGTGCCTGCCTGCAGCCTATCAGAGGAAAGGGAAGGGACACGCCTCTCCCTCCCCTGCACCTCCGCTGGCACAGACAGTTTACAATGGAGATGAGCGCAATGGAAGCGCTCATCTCCTTGTGCCCGGCGGCGGCTGCTCACTTGGGGGGGGGGGGGTCATTTTAGTTGGGGGGGCACATGGGGGGGCACAGCATGATGTAGGGGGGGCCGTGGCCCCCTCTGGCCCCCCCCTGGCGACGCCACTGCTGCTGGCACTTCACCTGCGCCCCCCTCCTGTCCGCAAATGGTAGCGCCCAGGGCACCCGCTCCTTCGGCCCCTGCCTTGTACCGGCCCTGAACTTACCACCCAAATGAATTTTACCTCCTTTTCTTCTCACTAATAGAGCTTTCATTTGGTGGTATTTCATTGCTGCTGACATTTAAACTTTTTTTGTTATTAATCGAAATGTAATTTAAAAATGACATTTTTTACTTTCAGTTGTAAATTTTTTTTAAAAAAACGACATCCATATATAAATTTTTCTCTAAATTTATTGTTCTACATGTCTTTGATAAAAAAAAAAATGTTTGGGTGAAAAAAAAAAATGGTTTGGGTAAAAGTTATAGCGTTTACAAACTATGGTACAAAAATGTGAATTTCCGCTTTTTGAAGCAGCTCTGACTTTCTGAGCACCTGTCATGTTTCCTGAGGTTCTACAATGGCCAGACAGTACAAACACCCCACAAATGACCCCATTTCGGAAAGTAGACACCCTAAGGTATTCGCTGATGGGCATAGTGAGTTCATAGAACTTTTTATTTTTTATCACAAGTTAGCAGAAAATGATGATTTTTTTTTTTTTTCTTACAAAGTCTCATATTCCACTAACTTGTGACAAAAAATAAAAACTTCCATGAACTCACTATGCCCATCACGAAATACCTTGGGGTGTCTTCTTTCCAAAATGGGGTCACTTGTGGGGTAGTTATACTGCCCTGGAATTCTAGGGGCCCTAATGTATGGTAAGTAGTTTGAAATCAAAATGTGTAAAAAATGGTGAGATAAATATCTCGTCAAAAGACAACTTTTCCCATTTTTTTATACAAAGTTGGCATTTGACCGAGATATTTCTCTCACCCAGCATGGGTATATGTAAAATTACACCCCAAAACACATTGCCCAACTTCTCCTGAGTACGGGGATACCAGATGTGTGACACTTTTTTGCAGCCTAGGTGGGCAAAGGGGCCCACATTCCAAAGAGCACCTTTAGGATTTCACAGGTCATTTTTTACACATTTTGATTTCAAACTACTTACCACACATTAGGGCCCCTAGAATGCCAGGGCAGTATAACTACCCCACAAGTGACCCCATTTTGGAAAGAAGACACCCCAAGGTATTTCGTGATGGGCATAGTGAGTTCATGGAAGTTTTTATTTTTTGTCACAGGTTAGTGGAATTTGAGACTTTGTAAGAAAAAAAATAAAAATCATCATTTTCCGCTAACGTGTGACAAAAAATAAAAAATTCTAGGAACTCGCCATGCCCCTCACGGAATACCTTGGGGTGTCTTCTTTCCAAAATGGGGTCACTTGTTGGGTAGTTATACTGCCCTGGCATTTTAGGGGCAGTAATGCGTGAGAAGTAGTTTGAAATCAAAATCTGTAAAAAATGCCCTGTGAAATCCGAAAGGTGCTCTTTGAAATGTGGGCCCCTTTGCCCACCTAGACTGCAAAAAAGTGTCACAAATGTGGTATCGCCGTACTCAGAAGAAGTAGAGCAATGTGTTTTGGGGTGTCTTTTTACACATACCCATGCTGGGTGAGAGAAATATCTCGGCAAAAGACAACTTTTCACATTTTTTTTATACAAAGTTGGCATTTGACCAAGATATTTATCTCACCCAGCATGGGTATATGTAAAATGACACCCCAAAACACATTGCCCAACTTCTCCTGAGTACGGCAATACCAGATGTGTGACACTTTTTTGCAGCCTAGATGCGCAAAGGGGCCCAAATTCCTTTTATGAGGGCATTTTTAGACATTTGGATCCCAGACTTCTTCTCACGCTTTAGGGCCCCTAAAATGCCAGGGCAGTATAAATACCCCACATGTGACCCCATTTTGGAAAGAAGACACCCCAAGGTATTCAATGAGGGGCATGGCGAGTTCATAGAATTTTTTTTTTTTGGCACAAGTTAGCGGAAATTGTTTTTTTTTTTTTTTTTTTCTCAAAAAGTCTCCCTTTCCGCTAACTTGGGACAAAAATTTCAATCTTTCATGGACTCAATATGCCCCTCACGGAATACCTTGGGGTGTCTTCTTTCCGAAATGGGGTCACATGTGGGGTATTTATACTGCCCTGGCATTTTAGGGGCCCTAAAGCGTGAGAAGAAGTCTGGAATATAAATGTCAAAAATTTTTTGCGCATTTGGATTCCGTGAGGGGTATGGGGAGTTCATGTGAGATTTTATTTTTTGACACAAGTTAGTGGAATATGAGACTTTGTAAGAAAAAAAAAAAAACAATTTCCGCTAACTTGGGCCCAAAAAAATATGTCTGAATGGAGCCTTACAGGGGGTGATCAATGACAGGGGGGTGATCAGGGAGTGTATATGGGGTGATCACCCCGTCATTGATCACCCCCCTGTAAGGCTCCATTCAGACGTCCGTATGTGTTTTGCGGATCCGATCCATGTATCCGTGGATCCGTAAAAAACATACGTACGTCTGAATGGAGCCTTACAGGGGGGTGATCAATGACAGGGGGGTGATCAGGGAGTCTACACTGCGTGCAGAATTATTAGGCAAATGAGTATTTTGACCACATCATCCTCTTTATGCATGTTGTCTTACTCCAAGCTGTATAGGCTCGAAAGCCTACTACCAATTAAGCATATTAGGTGATGTGCATCTCTGTAATGAGAAGGGGTGTGGTCTAATGACATCAACACCCTATATTAGGTGTGCATAATTATTAGGCAACTTCCTTTCCTTTGGCAAAATGGGTCAAAAGAAGGACTTGACAGGCTCAGAAAAGTCAAAAATAGTGAGATATCTTGCAGAGGGATGCAGCACTTTTAAAATTGCAAAGCTTATGAAGCGTGATCATCGAACAATCAAGTGTTTCATTCAAAATAGTCAACAGGGTCGCAAGAAGCGTGTGAAAAACCAAGGCGCAAAATAACTACCCATGAACTGAGAAAAGTCAAGCGTGCAGCTGCCAAGATGCCACATGCCACCAGTTTGGCCATATTTCAGAGCTGCAACATCACTGGAGTGCCCAAAAGCACAAGATGTGCAATACTCAAAGACATGGCCAAGGTAAGAAAGGCTGAAAGACGACCACCACTGAACAAGACACACAAGCTGAAACGTCAAGACTGGGCCAAGAAATATCTCAAGACTGATTTTTCTAAGGTTTTATGGACTGATGAAATGAGAGTGAGTCTTGATGGGCCAGATGGATGGGCCCGTGGCTGGATTGGTAAAGGGCAGAGAGCTCCAGTCCGACTCAGACGCCAGCAAGGTGGAGGTGGAGTACTGGTTTGGGCTGGTATCATCAAAGATTAGCTTGTGGGGCCTTTTCGGGTTGAGGATGGAGTCAAGCTCAACTCCCAGTCCTACTGCCAGTTTCTGGAAGACACCTTCTTCAAGCAGTGGTACAGGAAGAAGTCTGCATCCTTCAAGAAAAACATGATTTTCATGCAGGACAATGCTCCATCACACGCGTCCAATTACTCCACAGCGTGGCTGGAAAGAAAGGGTATAAAAGAAGAAAATCTAATGACATGGCCTCCTTGTTCACCTGATCTGAACCCCATTGAGAACCTGTGGTCCATCATCAAATGTGAGATTTACAAGGAGGGAAAACAGTACACCTCTCTGAACAGTGTCTGGGAGGCTGTGGTTGCTGCTGCACGCAATGTTGATGGTGAACAGATCAAAACACTGACAGAATCCATGGATGGCAGGCTTTTGAGTGTCCTTGCAAAGAAAGGTGGCTATATTGGTCACTGATTTGTTTTTGTTTTGTTTTTGAATGTCAGAAATGTATATTTGTGAATGTTGAGATGTTATATTGGTTTCACTGGTAAAAATAAATAATTGAAATGGGTATATATTTGTTTTTTGTTGAGTTGCCTAATAATTATGCACAGTAATAGTCACCTGCACACACAGATATCCCCCTAAAATAGCTAAAACTAAAAACAAACTAAAAACTACTTCCAAAAATATTCAGCTTTGATATTAATGAGTTTTTTGGGTTCATTGAGAACATGGTTGTTGTTCAATAATAAAATTAATCCTCAAAAATACAACTTGCCTAATAATTCTGCACTCCCTGTATATGGGGTGATCACCCCCCTGTAAGGCTCCATTCAGACGTCTGTATGTGTTTTGCGTATCCGATCCATGTATCCGTGGATCTGTAAAAAACATACGGACGTCTGAATGAAGCCTTACAGTGGGGTGATCAATGACAGGGGGGTGATCAATGACAGGGGGGTGATCAGGGAGTCTATATGTGGTGATCACCCCCCTGTCATTGATCACCCCCCTGTAAGGCTCCATTCAGACGTCCGTATGTGTTTTGCGGATCCGATCCATGTATCCGTGGATCCGTAAAAAACATACGGACGTCTGAATGGAGCCTTACAAGGGGGTGATCAATGACAGGGGGATGATCAATGACAGGGGGGTGATCAGGGAGTCTATATGGGGTGATCAGGGGTTAATAAGTGACAGGGGGGTGTAGTGTAGTGTGGTGTTTGGTGCTACTTATTACTGAGCTGCCTGTGTCCTCTGGTGGTCGATCCAAGCAAAAGGGACCACCAGAGGACCAGGTAGCAGGTATATTAGACGCTGTTATCAAAACAGCGTCTAATATACCTGTTAGGGGTTAAAAAAATGCGCGCGTTCACAGGAAATCTCGCGTCTCGCGAGATGACGCATAGATGCGTGACTCTGCCTGGAGCTGCCGCCTCTGTAACGCGATCCGGCATTAGTCGGTCCGGAGGCGGTTAAGGGTCCCCAGTTTTAAGTTTGCTCCCAGGTTCCGTGGATTGTTTGAAGTATTGAGGCGGATCAACGTAGTAACACACAAGCTACATCTACCCTCCTCTCTGCGCATTCCCAATGCCTTCCATGTCTCCTTACTGAAACCAGTGGTCCTTAATCGTTTCTCAACGGCTCCTTCTACTCCAACTCTGGTATCAGAAAATGCTGATGAGGTATTTGGACATCAAGAAACGTGGTAGGAAGACCTACTATCTTGTGGACTGGAAGGGATTTGATCCTAAGGAGAGATCTTGGGAGCCGCAGGAGAACATTCATGCTTCGGATCTGATAAAGAGCTTTCTGTCTCAACATGGACTCAAGAAGAGGGGGCGTTACAATTCTTTCTCGACAATTAAGAAGCATAGTACACAATATATATATTCCAATTACAATGCTTAGGTCCAAAGTGTGTAGACGGACAAGGAATACATATAACAGCATAAATTCGACATCAATCCATTGCGGTAAGCCGAGCATGTGGTTGCAATAGACATTGGTATAATAACAATAAAATATACTAAAGTGAGAGTGTAGGGAGGAGAGGGAATGGGGTAGATAAAAATAAAAAGGGGGGGGATTGGGAAGGGATAGGAGGGGGTGTGTCAGGTAAGGTCTGTTCATGACACCAATCTGCACTTAGAGAATTGAAAAAGGTGAGCACTGATGGCGGTTAGGAATGAGTGGAAAGCTATTCTAGCCTCACAAAAGCACCTGAAATACCTAGGCGCGAAGTAGTTTCCTGACATCATTATAGGGTTATTAGGGTTCTTGTGTAAAGGCTGCCAGTTCGACTGATCATGTCTGAACAGGAACCAAGGTGTCCAAAGCTTCATGTACCTACTGTGGTCCCTGGCCTCCCAACTCGCTAGCTCCTCCATACGGCATATTTGATCCACTTTGGTTAGCCAAGAGTCCACAGTAGGAGGTTTAGTACACAGCCACTTCTGCGGGATGAGCAGCCTGGCCGCCTGTAGCAAATTAGTAGTAAGACATTTTTTCGAGGGTGAGAACGTAGAAGTTGGGAGCCACAAAAGCACCAGAGTGGGGGGCAAAGAGACAGAGATATGTGTTATTTTTTGGATTGTTGATAAGACATCGTCCCAAAATGGGCGGATCTTCGTGCAAAACCCAAAAATATGCGATAGAGTGCCCGTGTCTTTGTGGCATCTATAGCATCTGTCCGTCTGCCTCATGCCTCTGATGAACATTTGTTTTGGGGTCTGATACCATTGTGTGAGGACTTTGTATGAGTGTTCTTGTATTCTAGTGCATCTAGAGAAGCCATGGGAGTGCGCGTGAATGCGCAGTATATTAGTTTCAGTCATTTCTACATTTAGCTCAGCAGCCCAGTGTCTCAAATATTGTGGCACTCCAGGGGAACAGGGATTTAACCAAGGACAGGTAACACATGGAGACTAGTTTGCGTGGAATGGCGTCAAAGGTCAAAAGTTTTTCAGAGCAGGTTTATGTCTCCTACTATCTATCAATGGCTTACTAATGGAGTTAAACTCAATCAGCTCCATGAAGTTGCATGAGTTAATAAGGAGATGAAGTGGGTATTGTTGGTCAGAAAGTCCCCCTGAGGTCACCCCTAGAAACTCCGCTGCTGTGTATTTGCGCAGTTTTATCCAGGTCGGGGCCACTTGTGTTGTATTTGGACGCATCGTGAAGGGGAGTAGGTCCACTGGCAGAGAGGGGAGGGGTTATTTAAAAGTCTCAGTTTGTTATTAAGCTGTTGAATGACCGAGGCTGTTCCTCTTAGCAAATCTTGAGATCTAAGGTTGGAGGAGTTTAGGCCCCACAAACCCGCCCTTTGGACATAAGAGAGTTGTGCCAGTTCTAGTTCATTTCCCCAGTTTTGGTAACTGGGAACATGGAGCTGGATCCATCTTTTCAGGTGTATAGCTTGATAATATAAGTGTGCATCTGGTAACCCAGAACCTCCCATGTTCCTCTTTTGTATTAATCTGCTGTAGGCTAGCCTAGCACTCCTACCTCCCCACAGGAATGTACTGAATAGCCGTTTAACTTGAGAGAAGAAGGACAAAGGGAGAAAGATAGGTAACATCTGTAGCACATATAGAATCTTTGGCATAATATAAGCCTTCAACAGATATTTCCTGCCCATCCACGAGACATACGGAATCCTAAAGGAATGGAGTTGGCGTTGAAAGTCTTTCAACAAAGGTTCATGATTCAGGTGGAAGATTTGGTCTAGGCTAGCAGGTAGTTTAATCCCTAAGTACGAGAGATGGGAATTTTGGCAAATGAAAGGGGTTGTGTCTTTAAAAGGAACCTGTCATGTGGATATTTGATTATAATCTAACTAATTATATACAATCATTAACTACTAAAAAGTACCTTAGATGTATTCACTTACTGGTGTGACAGATGGTTACCTCATAATATACACACAAAGATGCCACATGCCGTATGCTAATGAGCTGATTTGAGTCCAGCGTGATGTCATTGAGTCCAGCGTATTTTTAATTCAGAGCTATAGCCACTCCCCTGCCCACCTGCTGCTGGTTCATATGGAAAAAAACTGTCATTCAGCAGCAGGTGGGCGGGGAGAGTCAGAATATTCAGGACTCATCATTATCAGCTGGAGCTTTTCAACACAAGATGTTGGCAGATTGACTGGGTCAATTAACCACCTCCGGACCGCCTAACGCAGGATCGCGTTCCGGAGGTGGCAGCGCTGCGCAGAGTCACGCATATACGCGTCATCTCGCGAGACGCGAGATTTCCTGTGAACGCGCGCACACAGGCGCGCGCGTTCACAGGATCGGAAGGTAAGCGAGTGGATCTCCAGCCTGCCAGCAGCGATCGTTCGCTGGCAGGCTGGAGATGTGATTTTTTTTAACCCCTAACAGGTATATTAGACGCTGTTTTGATAACAGCGTCTAATATACCTGCTACCTGGTACTCTGGTGGTCCCTTTCATTTGGATCGACCACCAGAGGACACAGGTAGCTCAGTAAAGTAGCACCAAACACCACTACACTACACTACACCCCCCTGTCACTTATTAACCCCTTATGAACCCCTGATCACCCCATATAGACTCCCTGATCACCCCCCTGTCATTGATCACCCCCCTGTCATTGATCACCCCCCTGTAAGGCTCCATTCGGATGTCCGTATGATTTTTACGGATCCACTGATACATGGATCGGATCCGCAAAACACATACGGACGTCTAAATGGAGCCTTACAGGGGGGTGATCAATGATGGGGGTGATCACCCCATATAGACTCCCTGATCACCCCCCTGTCATTGATCACCCCCCTGTCATTGATCACCCCCCTGTAAGGCTGCATTCAGATGTCTGTATGTTTTTTACGGATCCACGGATACATGGATTGGATCCGCAAAACACATACAGGCGTCTGAATGGAGCCTTACAGGGGGGTGATCACCCCATATAGACTCCCTGATCACCCCCCTGTCATTGATCACACCCTTGTAAGGCTCCATTCAGACGTCCGTATGATTTTTACGGATCCACTGATACATGGATCGGATCTGCAAAACATATACGGACATCTGAATGGAGCCTTATAGGGGGGAGATCAATGACAGGGGGGTGATCACCCCATATTAGACTCCCTGATCACCCCCCTGTCATTGATCACCCCCCTGTCATTGATCACCCCCCTGTAAGGCTGCATTCAGATTTCCGTATGATTTTTACGGATCCACTGATACATGGATCGGATCCGCAAAACACATACGGACATCTGAATGGAGCCTTATAGGGGGGTGATCAATGACAGGGGGGTGATCACCCCATATAGACTCCCTGATCACCCCCCTGTCATTGATCACCCCCCTGTCATTGATCACCCCCCTGTCATTGATCACCCCCCTGTAAGGCTGCATTCAGATGTCCGTATGATTTTTACGGATCCACTGATACATGGATCGGATCCGCAAAACACATACGGACATCTGAATGGAGCCTTACAGGGGGGTGATCACCCCATATAGACCCCCCTGATCACCCCCCTGTCATTGATCACCCCCCTGTCATTGATCACCCCCCTGTAAGGCTGCATTCAAATGTCCGTATGATTTTTACGGATCCACTGATACATGGATCGGATCCGCAAAACACATACGGACATCTGAATGGAGCCTTATAGGGGGTGATCAATGACAGGGGGGTGATCACCCCATATAGACGCCCTGATCACCCCCCTGTCATTGATCTCCCCCCTGTCATTGATCACCCCCCTGTCATTGATCACCTCCCTGTAAGGCTGCATTCAGATGTCCGTATGATTTTTACGGATCCACTGATACATGGATCGCATCTGCAAAACACATACGGACATCTGAATGGAGCCTTACAGGGGGGTGATCACCCCATATAGACTCCCTGATCACCCCCCTGTCATTGATCACCCCCCTGTCATTGATCACCCCCCTGTAAGACTCCATTCAGAAAATTTTTTGGCCCAAGTTAGCGGAAATTATTATTTTTTTTCTTACAAAGTCTCATATTCCACTAACTTGTGTCAAAAAATAAAATCTCACATGAACTCACCATACCCCTCACGGAATCCAAATGCGTAAAAATTTTTAGATATTTATATTCCAGACTTCTCACGCTTTAGGGCCCCTAGAATGCCAGGGCACTATAAATACCCCACATGTGACCTCATTTCGGAAAGAAGACACCCAAAGGTATTCCGTGAGGTGCATATTGAGTCCATGAAAGATTAAAAATTTTGTCCCAAGTTAGCGGAAAGGGAGACTTTGTGAGAAAAAAAAAAAAACAATTTCCGCTAACTTGTGCCCAAAATTTTTTTTTTCTATGAACTCGCCATGCCCCTCATTGAATACCTTGGGGTGTCTTCTTTCTAAAATGGGGTCACATGTGGGGTATTTATACTGCCCTGGCATTCTAGGGGCCCTAAAGTGTGAGAAGAAGTCTGGGATCCAAATGTCTAAAAATGCCCTCATAAAAGGAATGTGGGCCGCTTTGCGCATCTAGGCTGCAAAAAAGTGTCACACATCTGGTATCGACGTACTCAGGAGAAGTTGGGCAATGTGTTTTGGGGTGTCATTTTACATATGCCCATGCTGGGTGAGATAAATATCTTGGTCAAATGCCAACTTTGTATAAAAAATGGGAAAAGTTGTCTTTTGCCGAGATATTTCTCTCACCCAGCATGAGTATATGTAAAAAGACACCCCAAAACACATTGCCCAACTTCTCCTGAATACGGCGATACCACATGTGTGACACTTTTTTGCAGCATAGGTGGGCAAAGGGGCCCACATTCCAAAGAGCACCTTTCGGATTTCATAGGTCATTTACCTACTTACCACACATTAGGGCCCCTAGAATGCCAGGGCAGTATAACTACCCCACAAGTGTCCCCATTTTGGAAAGAAGACACCCCAAGGTATTCCGTGAGGGGCATGGCGAGTTCATAGAATTTTATATTTTTTGTCACAAGTTAGCGGAAAATGATGATTTTTTTTTTTTCCTTACAAAGTCTCATATTCCACTAACTTGTGACAAAAAAAAAAACTTCCATGAACTCACTATGCCCATCACGAAATACCTTGGGGTGTCTTCTTTCCAAAATGGGGTCACTTGTGGGGTAGTTATACTGCCCTGGCATTTTAGGGGCCGAATGCGTGAGAAGTGGTTTGAAATCAAAATCTGTAAAAAATGGCCAGTGAAATCCGAAAGGTGCTCTTTGGAATGTGTGCCCCTTTGCCCACATAGGCTGCATAAAAGTGTCACACATCTGGTATCCCCGTACTCAGGAGAAGTTGGGCAATGTGTTTTGGGGATTCTTTTTACATATACCCATGCTGGGTGAGAGAAATATCTTGGCAAAAGACAACTTTTCCCATTTTTTTATACAAAGTTGGCATTTGACCGAGATATTCATCTCACCCAGCATAAGTATATGTAAAATGACACCCCAAAACACATTGCCCAACTTCTCCTGAGTACGGAGCTACCACATGTGTGACACTTTTTTGTAGCCTAGGTGGGCAAAGGGGCCCACATTCCAAAGAGCACCTTTCGGATTTCACCGGCCATTTTTTACACATTTTGATTTCAAACTACTTACCACACATTTGGGCCCCTAGAATGCCAGGGCAGTATAACTACCCCACAAGTGACCCCATTTTGAAAAGAAGACACCCCAAGGTATTCGCTGATGGGCATAGTGAGTTCATAGAAGTTTTTATTTTTTGTCACAAGTTAGTGGAATATGAGACTTTGTAAGAAAAAAAAAGAAAAAAGAAAAAAATCATAATTTTCCACTAACTTGTGACAAAAAATAAAAAGTTCTATGAACTTACTATGCCCATCAGCGAATACCTTAGGGTGTCTACTTTCCGAAATGGGGTCATTTGTGGGGTGTTTGTACTGTCTGGGCTTTGTAAAACCTCAGGAAACATGACAGGTGCTCAGAAAGTCAGAGCTGCTTCAAAAAGCGGAAATTCACATTTTTGTACCATAGTTTGTAAACGCTATAACTTTTACCCAAACCATTTTTTTTTTACCCAAACATTTTTTTTTATCAAAGACATGTAGAACAATAAATTTTGAGAAAAATTTATATATGGATGTTGTTTTTTTTGCAAAATTTTACACCTGAAAGTGAAAAATATCATTTTTTTGCAAACAAATCGTTAAATTTCGATTAATAACAAAAAAAGTAAAAATGTCAGCAGCAATGAAATACCACCAAATGAAAGCTCTATTAGTGAGAAGAAAAGGAGGTAAAATTCATTTGGGTGGTAAGTTGCATGACCAAGCAATAAATGGTTAAAGTAGTGTAGGTCAGAAGTGTAAAAAGTGGCCTGGTCATTAAGGGTGTTTAAGATATAGGGGCTGAGGTGATTAAAGAAAGTGACCCAGCATTTTGCTAAGAGAATCCATCACTTATTTATGTTGCCCTTAGTTAGGACACCATAAAACTGGTGACAGGTTCCCTTTAAGCAGGGAGATCACCTTCTTTGGGGCTGAGACATTCATAGCCTCCGATTTTGTGTAGTTCACTTTAAAATCAGGTAGTCTCCCATATTGTTCAAAGAGGGATAGAAGATGCGGAAAGGCCTCGACAGGGTTTGTAAGCATAACCAGAAGGTCGTCTGCATAAGCGGCATTTATGAATTCAGGAGAGTTTTCCTGTTGTATTCCTCTTATGCCAGGGTGTTCTCTGATGGCTGTAACAACGTCTCCATGACCATAACATACAAGGTAGGTGACAGGGGACATTCCTGACGAGTCCCGTTTGTAATCGGGAATGGTTGGGACAGCGTGCCATTCACCCGTATACGGGCACTAGGTTCGTGGTAAAGGGACATAATGGCCGTTTGGAATTGTTCTGGTATGCCGAATTTATGCAGAGTTTTCCTCATGTAGTTCCAGCTCACCCTGTCAAAGGCCTTTTCCGCATCCACACCCAGCAAAACTAATGAAGCAACTTTTTTCTTGGCCAACTGCATGGCCGAGATCACTCTGCAAGAGTTTTGGTTGCCCTCACGCCCTGGCACGAACCCAGCCTGATCAGGGTGAATCAGTTTCGGCAGGAGGGGGCCTAGGCGGGTAGCTAACAACTTTGCCCAAATTTTTATATCCACATTAAGAAGCGAAATCAGTCTGTAGATGCCACACTGATTAGGGTCTTTCCCTGCTTTTGGGAGAATTGTGACCGTCGCCTCTAGAGATTGTTTGTGAAGTGTGGAGCCCTTTAAAAGGGAGTTACACCATGCAGACAGATGTGGGGTTAAAATAGTTGAAAACTTTTTGAAATAACCAACTGGGAACCCATCTGGGCCTGGGCATTTCCCCATTGGCATAGAGTTAAGGATTCTCGTCACCTCTTCTATTGTGATCGGAGCCAGTAGCGTTTCGCTATCCCCCTCATCTAAGTGTGGCAAATTAAGATTCTGCAAAAACCCATCAGTGGCTCTCTCTATATCGGCATCTGTGTCATTATCCTGACATCTAAGGCCATACAGCTGGCTTTAAAAATGTTGGAATTCTTTTACAATATCTGAGGTTTTGTGCACCAGATGTCCGTCTTTCGTGTTAATCCCTGATATGTAGGAGGAGTCCTTTTTCTGTTTGATAAGTGAAGACATGAGTCTTGTACCTTCGGAATCGGAATTGAGCATATTGGTAAGCCTTGGCGTGACAGGTATTAAGGTGGTCTTTTAATTTTTTCCGTAGCAGTGATAGCTCTGTTTGGGCGGCTATTGCTTTAGATTTCTTATGTAAGGATTCTAGAGCTGTAATTTGTTCAATCAGCGAGTGGAAAGTTTTTTGTCTATCTTTCTTAATTTTACTGCCTAACGCTATCAGTTCCCCCCGAATGACCGCCTTATGTGTTTCCCAAATAGTGGTTATAGACACGTCATCCGTGGTGTTCTCCTTGAAGAAACATTGCAATTTGGATTCAAGGTCTCTCACCCCCGCCTCACTATCCAATATAGAGTCTCATTCAGTCTCCATTGCCGGGAATGTTGAGGTAAGTTAGAGAACCTCACGGATGTCGTGACCGGGGCATGATCGGATACCGTCATGGGATCTATGGTGGACCTCTCCACTATGTCAATATGGTTACTAGAGATAAAGATGTAATCTAGCCTTCTATATACTTTATGGGGGGCCAAAAAGAACGTGTAATCATGGTCTGTAGGGTGAGTCAAGCGCCATGTGTCTACCAAGTGGGCGTCCGAAATGTGCTTGTTTATTCTACCTAAAACCGCCTGAGTCAGGGGTGAGGATTGGTCCGAGGCGTCCAGAAGAGGGTTCAACGTAATGTTGAGGTCCCCGCCTACTAACCAGACTCCCTCAGCAAATGAGGACAGATTCGAAAGTGTAGTAGCTAACCAAGAGCCCTGACCTCTGTTAGGGCTGTATAGACTTGCCAAGGTCACTAAAACAGTCCCCAGTTTCCCTTTCACAAAAACATAACGACCCTCTGGATCCGTTAAGAATGCAATGAGGGTGAAGGGTACCCGTTTGGAAATGGCAATTCCCGCCCCCCTGGATGCTTTAGCCTGGCCACTGATGAACCAGAGCTGAAAGTATGACTGAGAGATTTTGGGGATATGCCCCAGTTTAAAGTGAAGTTCCTGAAAGAAGCAGATGTCAGTGTAAGACTTTTTCATGAGCCGTATGACTTGTGAGCGCTTTTGGGGGGTATTAAAACCCCTGACATTAAGTGAGGTGCAGTTAACCGAAGCCATCAGTGCAGTGCGGTAGGAGAGTGCCAGTAGTCATGTGATGCGGTGAACATGAACATAGGGGTAACTCAACAACTTGGGTAAAACAAAAACCTTTGCTACATGCAAGGACAATGGAATTCCCCTTGCCAGATCTTCCAATTCAGTGACAATTTGTACATCCTAAAAAGCAAGAAGGGTTCAGAGAGAATGCAAGTACACCATGATGGGACATAGGGTCCTCCGGTGGCCGAGTGGGAGCGTACCGGCTTATGTAAAGCCAGTCAGTAGAATGCACTGGAGCCAGGAACCGGGACCCCATGCCCCTGCAAAATGTGGCAATATATTTCACATCTATTCATAGCAACAGCCCTAACCGTCTAAAAGAGCCGTAGGAGGAATAAACATGGTCTTTCAACTAATAACTTTCTCATATAAAAGGAAAATACTGATTCACATAGCATATATCTTGTGCTGGTCGCTCGGGTCGGCAACGAGCAGCTGACAACTGACAACTGTAGTAAGCACAAGAGGTAAGATGTAGGCCCCCCAGCAAGGCTATGACACAAAACAGAACATAATAAGCAACGTCTCTGGGGGCCCATTTTTCAAGAAAGAGCATACAACCTGTGGAGGATGTTCAGGTGTTTTTAGATTTAGACCCTTGCCCCTTTCTTGGTGGAACTTTAGACCATCTGGAGCTCTCTGGGAGTTCCGGGAGCGGGATGCCAGTCTCAGCCGAGGGCAGTCATGATGGAATGTTCTGTGGGATTGCGTTCAGGAGCTCCCAAGCTGCCGGTAAGTCGTTGGGGGTCCGGATCGTGCATCTCTTGCCCTCTCTTGTGAACGTGAGGCCGAATGGAAACAGCCACTTGAAAGGGGTCTTGCTCAATCGTAGCAGTTCCATGAGTGGACATAAAACCCTTCTCTTGTTGAGGATTGAGGGAGCCAAATCTTGAAACATCAATATCTTAGCCCCGCCGTGCTGCAAGTCCCCATGATCTCTACCCGCTTTGAAGAGTGCTGCGGTATCTATATATCTTAGTAGGCCACAGATCACGTCTCGCGGGGGGTCGTCGTCTTTTGGTTTGGGGCGCAAGGAGCGGTGAATGCGCTCAATAGTGATGGCGGATGCCCTGTCTGTTGTAGGGTGGTAAAGATGTTGGATGCCGCCTCAGGCAACTCATCGTGGAGCACTGTTTCTGGTAGGCCTCTGAGGCGTACGTTCTTACGCCTGCTCCGGTTCTCCTGGTCCTCAATCAAGGCATATGAATGGTCCAAAGAGGAGAGGTATGTGGAGCAATTATCACCGACCGTGCGAGCATAGTCCAGTATGGACCCTTGTGTGTTCTCAAGTCTCTCAACTCGATGTCCGATATGTTTAATGTCACTTTTAATCTCTGCGAGCTCTTGTAGCCCTGGAATCAAAGCTGAAGACAGTGCTTGTTGTAGGAAACTCTTAGAAATGGGTTCTAGGGTATCATTTTGCGATCCCAGTGAGCCCTCAGTGAGCGGGCTATCAGCTCTTTCAGCGACTTCTGACTCCTCATCAAGGTCCGGCGGCGCCATTTTTGTTTGTTCGTATGCCTGAGCTGCCGCTTTCTTGTTGAAGTACTTCTCCATGTCAGAGGTTCCCCGATCTTGTTTGTGGGGCTCAGGCTTGTCTTTAGGCAAATATCTGCCAACTTTTCCCATGTTTCTGTGGTTATGGTGCGAAATAAACCACTTTGCAGAGTTGTGGAGAGGAGAGCTCTCTCACATGCGGCCGGTCAGGATGGCGGTCAGGCTCCGCCTCTATAGTAGTTATATTCTCGTACATAGAAGCAGTATTATAGTAGTTACATTCTTGTACATAGAAGCAGTATTATAGTAGTTATATTCTTGTACATAGGAGGCAGTATTATAGTAGTTATATTCTTGTACATAGGAGGCAGTATTATAGTAGTTATATTCTTGTACATAGAAGCAGTATTATAGTAGTTATATTCTTGTACATAGGAGCAGTATTATAGTACTTACATTCTTGTACATAGAAGCAGTATTATAGTAGTTATATACTTGTACATAGGAGCAGTATTATAGTAGTTATATTCTTGTACATAGGAGCAGTATTATAGTAGTTATATTCTTGTACATAGGAGCAGTATTATAGTAGTTATATTCTTAACCAAATTTATTTTTATTCAAAGTAAGTAAGGCATATCAATCGATCACATAGAAACATAGAAATATAGAATGTGTCGGCAGATAAGAACCATTTGGCCCATCTAGTCTGCCCAATATACTGAATACTATGGATAGCCACCGGCCCTATCTTATATGAAGGATGGCCTTATGCCTATCCCATGCATGCTTAAACCCCTTCACTGTATTTGCAGCTACCACTTCTGCAGGAAGGCTATTCCATGCATCCACTACTCTCTCAGTAAAGTAATACTTCCTTATATTACTTTTAAACCTTTGCCCCTCTAATTTAAAACTGTGTCCTCTTGTGGTAGTTTTTCTTCTTTTAAATATGCTCTCTTCCTTTACCGAGTTGATTCCCTTTATGTATTTAAAAGTTTCTATCATATCCCCTCTGTCTCTTCTTTCTTCCAAGCTATACATATTAAGGTCCTTTAACCTTTCCTGGTAAGTTTTATCCTGCAATCCATGAACTAGTTTAGTAGCTCTTCTCTGAACTCTCTCTAGAGTATCTATATCCTTCTGGAGATATGGCCTCCAGTACTGCGCACAATACTCCAAGTGAGGTCTCACCAGTGTTCTGTACAGCGGCATAAGCACTTCACTCTTTCTACTGCTTATACCTCTCCCTATACATCCAAGCATTCTGCTGGCATTTCGGGCTGCTCTATTACATTGTCTTCCCACCTTTAAGTCTTCTGAAATAATTACTCCTAAATCCCTTTCCTCAGATACTGAGGTCAGGACTGTGTCAAATATTCTATATTCTGCCCTTGGGTTTTTACGCCCCAGGTGCATTATCTTGCACTTATCCACATTAAATTTCAGTTTCCAGAGTTCTGACCATTCTTCTAGTTTTCCTAAATCCTTTTCCATTTGGTGTTTCCCTCCAGGAACATCAACCCTGTTACATATCTTTGTGTCATCAGCAAAAAGACAAACCTTACCAGCGAGGCCTTTTGCAATATCACTTATGAAGATATTAAACAAAATCGGTCCCAGTACAGATCCCTGTGGAACCCCACTGGTAACATTACCTTGTTTTGAATGTTCTCCATTGACTACAACCCTCTGTTGTCTGTCACTCAGCCACTGCCTAATCCACTCAACAATATGGGAGTCCATGCTCAATGACTGCAGTTTATTGATAAGTCTTCTATGTGGGACAGTGTCAAAAGCCTTACTAAAATCTAGATATGCGATGTCTACTGCACCTCCACCGTCTATTATTTTATTCACCCAGTCAAAAAAATCTATAAGATTTGTTTGACATGATCTCCCTGAAGTAAACCCATGTTGTTTTTCATCTTGCAATCCATGGGATTTTAGATGTTCCACAATCCTATCCTTTAATAGGGTTTCCATTAATTTGCCTACTATTGATGTCAGACTCACTGGTCTATAGTTGCTCGATTCCTCCCTACTACCTTTCTTGTGAATGGGCACGACATTTGCCAATTTCCAATCTTCCGGGACGACTCCTGTTACTAATGATTGGTTAAATAAATCTGTTTACGGTTTTGCCAGCTCACCACTAAGCTCTTTTAATAATTTTGGGTGTATCTCATCAGGCCCCTGTGACTTATCTGTCTTCACCTTAGACAGCAAACTTAGAACATCTTCCTCTGTAAAGATACATGCATCAAACGATTTAATAGTCATTCTTTCTAGTGGAGGTCCTTCTCCTTTTTCTTTTGTAAAAACTGAACAGAAGTATTCATTAAGGCAGTCGGCTAGCCCTTTATTCTCTTCTACAAACCATCGTAGCATCACTGGCAAGGCAAAGTCACAAATCGGTCATGGAAGTGACCACAAATGCATGTCAGTGCAACACATGTTGTACAAAATGATACATCAAATGTGACAGACAATAAAAATCAAATATAACACAAATAAGAGGAAAAGAGAGGGAAAGGAAGGGAAAGGAAAGGGGGGGGGGGTAGGGGAGTTTTCTCCAACTCCGTCAGGGGAACTTCCTATATGTCTTCCAGGGCGACCAGATTTTCAGAAAGCGGGAACGCGTGCAAGATTCCCAGTGGGCCAGCTCTTCAAACCTGTAGATCTGATCCACCTTATCCCTCCACATCGAAACAGTGGGAGGTTCAGTATCCTTCCAAAGCAGCGGGATGAGCAGTCTCGCCGCCGTGATGAGCATAGTAGGAAGATCAGATGTACAGGGGGAAAGCGAGTCATTAGGGCACCAAAGCAGAATCAGTTTAGGATCCAGCTTAACCTGCTTAGCACACACCTCATTTATCAGAGCTTCTATACTGGTCCAGAACGCTTTAATCTTTTCACAGTGCCACCAAATGTGTGACAGAGAGCCTACTTCTTTTCTACACCTCCAGCAATCACTTGGGAAATCTGCATTAAGCCTATGCAAGAACTCCGGGGACTTGTACCATCTCGTGAGCAGCTTATACGAGTTTTTTTGTACCTTAATACAGCGGCTAAAGCCGAGAGAGTGTGTAAGGACAAATGCCCTTTCTGGGTCTGTAAGGTGGATGGACAATTCCCTTTCCCATGAAGAAAGGAAATGTAGCTCAGGAGGGGAGGCTGAGAGTAACTCCTTATATATGGTAGACAGCGGTTTAGGGATCCTACGGGCATCTGATAGTCTCTTAGACAGCCAAGAGGGGGTTCCAGAGGTAGTGGGGGGTGGTAGCTTAATCATCTTAATCTCCTTCTGCAGGGCAAAACTCTGTAGGAAGGAAGCTTTTTTGACTATAGGGTCATTCAAGACCGTGGACCAATCCAGGGACCCATCCGGGGACCTAATCTCACTTAAAGGGATCTCGGCCAAAAGAGGCCAGATACCTAAGGGCTTCTCGGCTTCCGGATGGACATAAAACTGTAAAGAGGAAAGCGGAGTACCCGGTATGGGAAACTCAAGTGTTCTATCCTTAAACTGCTTGGCCCACTCAACAAACATACCCTTCCATAGGAGTGGCAAAGAGGAACTACCCGGAGAACAAGGGGACAGCCCCCAGAGAATCCGCTTCATTCTAGTGGAGAGCAGAGAGCACTCAAGACACACATATGGAGCACTATAAGTGCTATTGAGAAGGGATAGACCTCTAAATAGTTGAAAGGCCACATAGTAGGAACGTATGTCGGGCAGACCAAAGCCGCCAAACCTCCTCTCTCTGGTCAGCACCGAATAAGCAATTCTGGAGGGTTTACTTCCCCACAAAAAGAGGGAAAAAACTCTGCGGATGTCTACAAAAAATGAGTGCGGCAGCCAGATAGGCAACACCTGCAGAAGGTACAAAAATTTAGGAGCTATAAAGGTCCTGAGGTAGTTCCTCTTGCCACACCAGGAAATAAACGGCAGTCTAATAGAGTGCAGCTGCTTCCTAATTGAGGACAATAAGGGGGCATAATTCAGAGCAAATAAGTCCTTCGCCTGAGCCCGGACGTGCACTCCCAAAAATACTATGTCTTTTGGAGCCCAGTGAAAGGGGGTAGTATTCTGAAGGGCCTCTTTAACCGATTCTGGACAAGTAACGTTTAGGGCCATTGACTTGCTATAGTTGATTTTAAAGTTTGACACATAGCCAAACTCCTCAAAAAGAGACAAAAGCCTAGGGAAGGATGTTTCGGGATTGGAGGTCATGATAAGTAGGTCATCTGCAAATGCGGCTGTCAAGTGGGTCCGAGAATCAATGGTCAAGCCCCTAACCGCAGGATCCTGCTGGATCTTACACAGCAAAGTCTCCATCACTATGACAAACAGAGATGGGGAGAGAGGACACCCCTGCCTCGTCCCATTGGATATGGAAAAGGAGGGAGAAAGCGTACCATTTATTTTGAGTTTGGCAGACGGAGCTGAGTACAGAGTGAAGATCGCAGATATAAACGAATCTGGGAAACCAAATCTCGACAGGGCCCGCGACATATAATGCCAACCGACCCTGTCGAAGGCCTTCTCCGCGTCCGTGCTCAGCAAAGCCAGAGGCGTAGAGGAGCTTCTAGCCCAATCCATAAGATGGAGCAAACGTATCGTGTTTTCACAGCCCTGTCTGCCCCGCACAAATCCCACTTGCTCGCTATCAATAAGATCCGGCAGGATCAGCTGTATTCGCTGCGCCAGAATCTTGGCCCACCACTTGACATCCGCATTTAGCAGTGAAATCGGGCGATAACTGCCACAGTGGAGGGGGTCTTTGTTTTCTTTATGGATTATAGTTATGTGGTCCTCTAACGTTTGGGGGGTTAGTATAGTAGTTATATTCTTGTACATAGGAGCAGTATTATAGTAGTTCTATTCTTGTACATAGGAGCAGTATTATAGTAGTTATATTCTTGTACATAGGAGGCAGTATTATAGTAGTTATATTCTTGTACATAGGAGGCAGTATTATAGAAGTCATATATTTTTGAACATAGGAGGCAGTATTATAGTAGTTATATTATTATACATAGGAGCAGTATTATAGTACTTATATTCTTGTACATAGGAGCAGTATTATAGTAGTTATATTCTTGTACATAGGAGGCAGTATTATAGTAGTTATATTCTTGTACATAGAAGGCACTATTATAGTAGTTATATTCTTGTACATAGGAGACAGTATTATAGGAGTTATATTCTTGCACATAGGAGCAGTATTATAGTAGTTATATTCCAGTACATAGGAGGAGCAGTATTATAGTAGTTATATTCTTGTACATAGGAGGCAGTATTATAGTAGTCATATTCTTGTACATAGGAGCAGTATTATAGTAGTTATATTCTTGTAAATAGTAGGCAATATTATAGTAGTTATATTCTTGTACATAGGAGCAGTATTATAGTAGTTATATTCTTGTACATAGGAGGCAGTATCATAGTAGTTATATTCTTGTACATAGGAGCAGTATTATAGTAGTTATATTCTTGTACATAGGAGCAGTATTATAGTAGTTATATTCTTGTACATAGGAGGCAGTATCATAGTAGTTATATTCTTGTACATAGGGGCAGTATTATAGTAGTTATATTCATGTACATAGGAGCAGTATTATAGTAGATATATTCTTGTACATAGCAGTATTATAGTAGTTATATTCTTGTACATAGGAGCAGTATTATAGTAGTTACATTCTTGTACATAGGAGCAGTATTATAGTAGTTAAATTCTTGTACATAGGAGCAGTATTATAGTAGTTATATTCTTGTACATAGGAGCAGTATTATAGTAGTTATATTCTTGTACATAGGAGCAGTATTATAGTAGTTATATTCTTGTACATAGGAGCAGTATTATAGTAGTTATATTCTTGTACATAGGAGGCAGTATTATAGTAGTTATATTCTTGCACATAGGAGCAGTATTATAGTAGTTATATTCTTGTACATAGGAGCAGTATTATAGTAGTTATATTCTTGTACATAGGAGCAGTATTATAGTAGTTATATTCTTGTACATAGGAGGCAGTATTATACTAGTTATTTTCTTGTACATAGGAACAGTATTATACTAGTTATTTTCTTGTACATAGGAGCAGTATTATAGTAGTTATATTCTTGTAAATAGAAGGCAGTATTATAGTAGTTATATTCTTGTACATAGGAGCAGTATTATAGTAGTTATTTTCTTGTACATAGGAGCAGTATTATAGTAGTTATATTCCTGTACATAGGAGCAATATTATAGTAGTTATATTCCTGTACATAGGAGCAGAATTATAGTAATTATATTCTTGTACATAGGAGGCAGTATTATACTAGTTATATTCTTATACATAGGAGCAGTATTATAGTAGTTATATTCTTGTACATAGGAGCAGTATTATAGTAGTTATATTCTTGTACATAGGAGCAGTATTATAGTAGTTAGTTTCTTGTACATAGGAAGAGTATTATAGTAGTCATATTCTTGTACATGGGAGGCAGTATTATAGTAGTAATATACTTGTACATAGGAGCAGTATTTGTAATGACCGGCATCACGCAAAGGGAGGGAAATGGGAAGGCCCTGTCCAAGGGAGAGGGAAAGATGGTGACCCCTGACTCACCTTGCGGCTGGCACCTGACTGCCCTGACGTCCCTAGACGGGTCCCTCACCCGTACGCCGATCACGTGCCTAAACCCTGGCTTTCCCTAAGATGAGCCCTACGTAGTGAACGGGGCGGTGGGATCACTAGTCCGCACCACTGACACTAAAGGGAAAACACCAAGGAGAGGACAGACAATACAGACAAACATATAATCCCAGGTGGGCGACAACAGCAGACCACCAAGGCCCAACAGGGATCCGGAGGGTAACGTTCTGGAACAACAACCAGGGAACACAGCTACTCAGCTCCAGTGGGTCAGTATATAAGTCCAGGCAGGAAGCTCTATATCTGGCAACCAGAGAAGTGAGAGATGGGAATATAAGGAGGTTGGGATTGCTGGACAAGAAACAGCTGAGGAGGAGAAGCTACGGATCCCTGAGTGAGCCAAAAAGGATTGCAAGGCAAACCCAGAAAGCTACCATTAATAAACAGCACTGTCTTTAGACATTGAGAGCGCAGCCACCCGCTGCGACTTCCTGACCCCGGGTATAACGGAGTCAGGCGTGGCTCTTGACACCCTCGTGACAGTATTATAGTAGTTATATTCTTGTACATAGGAGCAGTATTATAGTAGTTATATTCTTGCACATAGGAGGCAGTATTATAGTAGTTATATTCTTGTACACAGGAGCAGTATTATAGTAGTTATATTCTTGTACATAGGAGGCAGTATTATAGTAGTTACGGTATATTCTTATACAAAGGAGCAGTATTATAGTAGTTATATTCTTGTACATAGGAGGAAGTATTATTGTAGTTATATTCTTGCACATAGGAGTAGTATTATAGTAGTTATATTTTTGTACATAGAAGCAGTATTATAGTAGTTATATTCTTGTACATAGGAGGCAGTATTATAGTAGTTATATTCTTGTACATAGGAGCAGTATTATAGTAGTTATATTCCTGTACATAGGAGCAGTATTATAGTAGTTATATTCTTGTACATAGGAGCAGTATTATAGTAGTTATATTCTTGTACATAGAAAGCAGTATTATAGTAGTTATATTCTTGTACATAGGAGCAGTATTATAGCAGTTATATTCTTGTACATAGGAGCAGTATTATAGTAGTTATATTCTTGTAAATAGAAGGCAGTATTATAGTAGTTATATTCTTGTACATAGGAGCAGTATTATAGTAGTCATATTCTTGTACATAGGAGGCAGTATTATAGTAGTCATATTCTTGTACATAGGAGGCAGTATTATAGTAGTTATATTCTTGTACATAGGAGCAGTATTATAGTAGTTATATTCTTGTACATAGGAGCAGTATTATAGTAGTTATATTCTTGTACATAGGAGCAGTATTATAGTAGTTATATTTTTGTACATAGAAGCAGTATTATAGTAGTTATATTCTTGTACATAGGAGACAGTATTATTGTAGTTATATTCTTGTATATAGGAGCAGTATTATAGTAGTTATATTCTTGTACATAGGAGCAGTATTATAGTAGTTATATTCTTGTACATAGGAGCAGTATTATAGTAGTTATTTTCTTATACATAGGAGGCAGTATTATAGTAGTTATATTCTTGTACATAGGAGCAGTATCATAGTAGTTATATTCTTGTACATAGGAGGCAGTATTATAGTAGTTATATTCTTGTACATAGGAGGCAGTATTATAGTAGTTATATTCTTGTACATAGGAGCAGTATTATAGTAGTTATATTCTTGTACATAGGAGGCAGTATTATAGTAGTTATATTCTTGTACATAGGAGGCAGTATTATAGTAGTTATATTCCTGTACATAGGAGCAGTATTATAGTAGTTATATTCTGGTACATAGGAGCAGTATTATAGTAGTTATATTCTTGTACATAGGAGCAGTATTATAGTAGTTATATTCTTGTACATAGGAGCAGTATTATAGTAGTTATATTTTTATACATAGGAGCAGTATTATAGTAGTTATATTCTTGTACATAGGAGGCACTATTATAGTAGTTATATTCTTGTACATAGGAGGCAGTATTATAGTAGTTACGGTATATTCTTATACATAGGAGCAGTATTATAGTAGTTATATTCTTGTACATAGGAGGCAGTATTATAGTAGTTATATTCTTGTACATAGGAGCAGTATTATTGTAGTTATATTCTTGTACATAGGAGCAGTATTATAGTAGTTATATTTTTGTACATAGAAGCAGTATTATAGTAGTTATATTCTTCTACATAGGAGGCAGTATTATAGTAGTTATATTCTTGTACATAGGAGCAGTATTATAGTAGTTATATTTGTGTACATAGAAGCAGTATTATAGTAGTTATATTCTTGTACATAGGAGACAGTATTATTGTAGTTATATTCTTGTATATAGGAGCAGTATTATAGTAGTTATATTCTTGTACATAGGAGCAGTATTATAGTAGTTATATTCTTGTACATAGGAGCAGTATTATAGTAGTTATATTCTTATACATAGGAGGCAGTATTATAGTAGTTATATTCTTGTATATAGGAGGCAGTATTATAGTAGTTATATTCTTGTATATAGGAGCAGTATTATAGTAGTTATATTCTTGTACATAGGAGCAGTATTATAGTAGTTATATTCTTGTACATAGGGACAGTAATTATACTAGTTATATTCTTGTACATAGGAGCAGTATTATAGTAGTTATATTCTTGTACATAGGAGGCAGTATTATAGTAGTTATATTCTTGTACATAGGAGCAGTATTATAGTAGTTATATTCTTGTACATAGGAGCAGTATTATAGTAGTTATATTCTTGTACATAGGAGGCAGTATTATAGTAGTTATATTCTTGTACATAGGAGCAGTATTATAGTAGTTATATTCTTGTACATAGGAGCAGTATTATAGTAGTTATATTCTTGTACATAGGAGGCAGTATTATAGTAGTTATATTCTTGTACATAGGAGGCAGTATTATAGTAGTTATATTCCTGTACATAGGAGCAGTATTATAGTAGTTATATTCTTGTACATAGGAGCAGTATTATAGTAGTTATATTCTTGTACATAGGAGCAGTATTATAGTAGTTATATTTTTATACATAGGAGCAGTATTATAGTAGTTATATTCTTGTACATAGGAGGCACTATTATAGTAGTTATATTCTTGTACATAGGAGGCAGTATTATAGTAGTTACGGTATATTCTTATACATAGGAGCAGTATTATAGTAGTTATATTCTTGTACATAGGAGGCAGTATTATAGTAGTTATATTCTTGTACATAGGAGCAGTATTATTGTAGTTATATTCTTGTACATAGGAGCAGTATTATAGTAGTTATATTTTTGTACATAGAAGCAGTATTATAGTAGTTATATTCTTGTACATAGGAGGCAGTATTATAGTAGTTATATTCTTGTACATAGGAGCAGTATTATAGTAGTTATATTTGTGTACATAGAAGCAGTATTATAGTAGTTATATTCTTGTACATAGGAGACAGTATTATTGTAGTTATATTCTTGTATATAGGAGCAGTATTATAGTAGTTATATTCTTGTACATAGGAGCAGTATTATAGTAGTTATATTCTTGTACATAGGAGCAGTATTATAGTAGTTATATTCTTATACATAGGAGGCAGTATTATAGTAGTTATATTCTTGTATATAGGAGGCAGTATTATAGTAGTTATATTCTTGTATATAGGAGCAGTATTATAGTAGTTATATTCTTGTACATAGGAGCAGTATTATAGTAGTTATATTCTTGTACATAGGAGCAGTAATTATACTAGTTATATTCTTGTACATAGGAGCAGTATTATAGTAGTTATATTCTTGTACATAGGAGGCAGTATTATAGTAGTTATATTCTTGTACATAGGAGGAGTATTATAGTAGTTATATTCTTGTACATAGGAGCAGTATTATAGTAGTTATATTCTTGTACATAGGAGGCAGTATTATAGTAGTTATATTCTTGTACATAGGAGCAGTATTATAGTAGTTATATTATTGTACATAGGAGCAGTATTATAGTAGTTATATTCTTGTACATAGGAGACAGTATTATAGTAGTTATATTCTTGTACATAGGAGGCAGTATTATAGTAGTTATATTCTTGTACATAGGAGGCAGTATTATAGTAGTTATATTCTTGTACATAGGAGCAGTATTATAGTAGTTATATTCTTGTACATAGGAGGCAGTATTATAGTAGTTATATTCTTGTACATAGGAGGCAGTATTATAGTAGTTATATTCTTGTACATAGGAGCAGTATTATAGTAGTTATATTCTTGTACATAGGAGGCAGTATTATAGTAGTTATATTCTTGTACATAGGAGGCAGTATTATAGTAGTTATATTCTTGTACATAGGAGCAGTATTATAGTAGTTATATTCTGGTACATAGGAGCAGTATTATAGTAGTTATATTCTTGTACATAGGAGCAGTATTATAGTAGTTATATTCTTGTACATAGGAGCAGTATTATAGTAGTTATATTTTTATACATAGGAGCAGTATTATAGTAGTTATATTCTTGTACATAGGAGGCACTATTATAGTAGTTATATTCTTGTACATAGGAGGCAGTATTATAGTAGTTATATTCTTGTACATAGGAGCAGTATTATAGTAGTTATATTCTTGTACATAGGAGGCAGTATTATAGTAGTTATATTCTTGCACATAGGAGGCAGTATTATAGTAGTTATATTCTTGTACATAGGAGCAGTATTATAGTAGTTATATTCTTGTACATAGGAAGCAGTATTATAGTAGTTATATTCTTGTACATAGGAGCAGTATTATAGTAGTTATATTCTTGTACATAGGAGCAGTATTATAGTAGTTATATTCTTGTACATAGGAGGCAGTATTATAGTAGTTATATTCTTGTACATAGGAGCAGTATTATAGTAGTTATATTATTGTACATAGGAGCAGTATTATAGTAGTTATATGCTTGTACATAGGAGGCAGTATTATAGTAGTTATATTCTTGTACATAGGAGCAGTATTATAGTAGTTATATTCTTGTACATAGGAGCAGTATTATAGTAGTTATATTCTTGTACATAGGAGGCAGTATTATAGTAGTTATATTCTTGTACATAGGAGCAGTATTATAGTAGTTATATTCTGGTACATAGGAACAGTATTATAGTAGTTATATTCTTGTACATAGGAGCAGTATTATAGTAGTTATATTCTTGTACATAGGAGGCAGTATTATAGTAGTTATATTCCTGTACATAGGAGCAGTATTATAGTAGTTATATTCTTGTACATAGGAGGCAGTATTATAGTAGTTATATTCTTGTATATAGGAGCAGTATTATAGTAGTTATATTTGTGTACAGAGAAGCAGTATTATAGTAGTTATATTTTTGTACATAGGAGCAGTATTATAGTAGTTATATTCTTGTACATAGGAGACAGTATTATTGTAGTTATATTCTTGTACATAGGAGCAGTATTATAGTAGTTATATTCTTGTACATAGGAGCAGTATTATAGTAGTTATATTCTTGTATATAGGAGGCAGTATTATAATAGTTATATTCTTGTATATAGGAGGCAGTATTATAGTAGTTATATTCTTGTATATAGGAGCAGTATTATAGTAGTTATATTCTTGTACATAGGAGCAGTATTATAGTAGTTATATTCTTGTACATAGGAGGCAGTATTATAGTAGTTATATTCCTGTACATAGGATCAGTATTATAGTAGTTATATTCTTGTACATAGGAGGCAGTATTATTGTACATAGGAGCAGTATTATAGTAGTTATATTCTTGTACATAGGAGACAGTATTATAGTAGTTATATTCTTGTACATAGGAGGCAGTATTATAGTAGTTATATTCTTGTACATAGTAGGCAGTATTATAGTAGTTATATTCTTGTACATAGGAGGCAGTATTATAGTAGTTATATTCTTGCATATAGGAGGCAGTATTATAGTAGTTATATTCTTGTACATAGGAGCAGTATTATAGTAGTTATATTTTTGCACATAGGAGCAGTATTATAGTAGTTATATTCTTAACCATATTTCTTTTTATTGAGGTAAGAAAACAAGGCCACACGCCCACACAAGACATCAGTATCATAACATTAAATGTCACAATAGTTATCCAGCATACAAGTCATGTGTAAACAATACCAGAGATTATCAACATCACCATAAAACATACATCAAAAGAAACAAAAGGAGGAAAAAGAGGAAGGGAGAGACAATAGGTTAGGTGGGGGAAGGGATCAGAGAAGTGAGGAATTCCTGCTCTATCATGTGAAATTCCTGTGTGATTTCCACGGGGACCATAGCTTTAGGAAACAATGGCGAGAGTTTGTTTCCCAATGCGCCAATTCCTCGAAACGGTAGATGTGATCTACCTTGTCCGTCCACATATCTAGATTTGGAGGAGAATCAGTTTTCCACATATAGTAGTTATATTCTTGTACATAGGAGCAGTATTATAGTAGTTATATTTTTATACATAGGAGCAGTATTATAGTAGTTATATTCTTGTACATAGGAGGCACTATTATAGTAGTTATATTCTTGAACATAGGAGGCAGTATTATAGTAGTTATATTCTTGTACATAGGAGCAGTATTATAGTAGTTATATTCTTGTACATAGGAGGCAGTATTATAGTAGTTATATTCTTGTACATAGGAGGCAGTATTATAGTAGTTATATTCTTGTACATAGGAGCAGTATTATAGTAGTTATATTCTTGTACATAGGAGGCAGTATTATAGTAGTTATATTCTTGTACATAGGAGCAGTATTATAGTAGTTATATTCTTGTACATAGGAGGCAGTATTATAGTAGTTATATTCTTGTACATAGGAGCAGTATTATAGTAGTTATATTCTGGTACATAGGAGCCGTATTATAGTAGTTATATTCTTATACATAGGAGCAGTATTATAGTAGTTATATTCTTGTACATAGGAGGCACTATTATAGTAGTTATATTCTTGTACATAGGAGGCAGTATTATAGTAGTTACGGTATATTCTTATACATAGGAGCAGTATTATAGTAGTTATATTCTTGTACATAGGAGGCAGTATTATAGTAGTTATATTCTTGTACATAGGAGCAGTATTATTGTAGTTATATTCTTGTACATAGGAGCAGTATTATAGTAGTTATATTTTTGTACATAGAAGCAGTATTATAGTAGTTATATTCTTGTACATAGGAGGCAGTATTATAGTAGTTATATTCTTGTACATAGGAGACAGTATTATTGTAGTTATATTCTTGTATATAGGAGCAGTATTATAGTAGTTATATTCTTGTACATAGGAGCAGTATTATAGTAGTTATATTCTTGTATATAGGAGGCAGTATTATAGTAGTTATATTCTTGTATATAGGAGGCAGTATTATAGTAGTTATATTCTTGTACATAGGAGCAGTAATTATACTAGTTATATTCTTGTACATAGGAGCAGTATTATAGTAGTTATATTCTTGTACATAGGAGGCAGTATTATAGTAGTTATATTCTTGTACATAGGAGCAGTATTATTGTAGTTATATTCTTGTACATAGGAGCAGTATTATAGTAGTTATATTCTTGTACATAGGAGGCAGTATTATAGTAGTTATATTCTTGTACATAGGAGCAGTATTATAGTAGTTATATTATTGTACATAGGAGCAGTATTATAGTAGTTATATTCTTGTACATAGGAGACAGTATTATAGTAGTTATATTCTTGTACATAGGAGGCAGTATTATAGTAGTTATATTCTTGTACATAGGAGGCAGTATTATAGTAGTTATATTCTTGTACATAGGAGGCAGTATTATAGTAGTTATATTCTTGTACATAGGAGCAGTATTATAGTAGTTATATTCTTGTACATAGGAGCAGTATTATAGTAGTTATATTCTTGTACATAGGAGGCAGTATTATAGTAGTTATATTCCTGTACATAGGAGCAGTATTATAGTAGTTATATTCTTGTACATAGGAGGCAGTATTATAGTAGTTATATTCTTGTACATAGGAGCAGTATTATAGTAGTTATATTCTTGTACATAGGAGCAGTATTATAGTAGTTATATTCTTGTACATAGGAGGCAGTATTATAGTAGTTATATTCCTGTACATAGGAGCAGTATTATAGTAGTTATATTCTTGTACATAGGAGGCAGTATTATAGTAGTTATATTCTTGTACATAGGAGCAGTATTATAGTAGTTATATTCTTGTACATAGGAGCAGTATTATAGTAGTTATATTCTTGTACATAGGAGGCAGTATTATAGTAGTTATATTCCTGTACATAGGAGCAGTATTATAGTAGTTATATTTTTGCACATAGGAGCAGTATTATAGTAGTTATATTCTTATACATAGGAGCAGTATTATAGTAGTTATATTCTTGTACATAGGAGGCAGTATTATAGTAGTTATATTCTTGTACATAGGAGGCAGTATTATAGTAGTTATATTCTTGTACATAGGAGCAGTATTATAGTAGTTATATTCTTGTACATATCACTGCATTCAGAATATAAATATCTTTCCTATATGCCTTATGATTATTTTCTACTGATGATAACATTGTTTTGTTCTTGATCCTCCATCTCTCGATTAGTTAATGACTCACCTTTTACATAAAGACATTCTCTATTCTGCGGGACTTTTCCCTTTCCCTGTTACCAGGTGGATCCAGCAGCTAGATTAGAATCTATGGGCAGATTCTGGTACAAACACAGTCAGGGAACAGTCATATAGCGTAGCTGTGCCGCTGCTGGGATCGGACAGCACAAGTTGCAGCATTGTTATATAATCTAATGCAAACGGCTTATTCATTTCTGATAATTGGCGTTACTGTAACCTGCAAAACCGTGTAACTATCAACAATGAGCACGCAATAAAACATGTGGTTCTAACTAGTTACTATAATGCTGCTGCGTCTTGCGTTGCTGTCTTCGGCATCAAGGCAGCTCAATAAAGAATTTTCCGGTCTACAATCCTACAGGCGCGATAGAATATGCCAGAGCCCCCACACAGACTGCACGTGTTCTCCTCCAAGATACACTTGTTGGCAGGAGGACGACCTCAGTGATACATAAGGATCAGGCACTTGTGATAAGTCGCCAGATCCTCGGCAAATAATATTCTGCAAGTTCATGATAAAGACAACCCAACCCTAAACGTCTCTTCTAACAAAAAGTAAATATCACTGGGCACATCCACCCACACCCAGCGAAGAGAAAACGTGGACGAGTCAGAGGGATGTCAGAAAGTGACAACGACGCTGAATGGCCGTGTAGGCCAACGATGACGCACTGTTATTGGGAACTGTGGATGACACACTGTTATGGGGGATCTGTGGATGACACACTGTTATGGAGGATCTGTGGATGACACACTGTTATGGGGGATCTGTGGATGACACACTGTTATGGGGGATCTGTGGATGACACACTGTTATGGGGGATCTGTGGATGACGCACTGTTATGGGGGGAATCTGTGGATGACACACTGTTATGGGGGATCTGTGGATGACACTGTTATGGGGATCTGTGGATGACACTGTTATGGGGATCTGTGGATGACATTGTTATGAGGAACCTATGGATGACACTGTTATGGGGATCTGTGGATGACACTGTTATGGAGGATCTGTGGATGACATTGTTACGGGGGATCTGTGGATGACACTGTTATGGAGGATCTGTGGATGACATTGTTACGGGGGATCTGTGGATGACACTGTTATGGAGGATCTGTGGATGACATTGTTACGGGGGAACTGTGGATGACACTGTTATGCGGGATCTGTGGATGACACTGTTATGGAGGATCTGTGGATGACACACTGTTATGGGGGATCTGTGGATGACACTGTTATGGTGGATCTGTGGATGACATTGTTACGGGGGATCTGTGGAGGACAAGGTAATGGGGGATCTGTGGATGACACCATTATGGAGGAACTGTGGATGACACTGTTATGCGGGATCTGTGGATGACACTGTTATGGAGGATCTGTGGATGACACTGTTATGCGGGATCTGTGGATGACATTGTTACGGGGGATCTGTGGATGACACTGTTATGCGGGATCTGTGGATGACACTGTTATGGAGGATCTGTGGATGACATTGTTACGGGGGATCTGTGGATGACACTGTTATGCGGGATCTGTGGATGACACTGTTATGCGGGATCTGTGGATGACACTGTTATGCGGGATCTGTGGATGACATTGTTACGGGGGATCTGTGGATGACACTGTTATGGGGGATCTGTGGATGACATTGTTACGGGGGATCTGTGGAGGACAAGGTAATGGGGGATCTGTGGATGACACTGTTATGGGGGATCTGTGGATGGCACTGTTATGGGGGAACTGTGGAAGAGACACTGTTAGGCTCCATTCACACGTCCGCAAAATGGGTCCGCATCCTTTCTGCAATTTTGCGGAATGGGTGCGGACCCATTCATTCTCTATGGGGACGGAATGGATGCGGACAGCACACAGTGTGCTGTTTGCAGCCGCAATTGCGGAGTGCGGCCCCGATTTTGGGTCCGCAGCTCCGCAAAAAGATAGAGCATGTCCTATTCTTGTCCGCAGCTTGCGGACAAGAATAGGCATTTCTATAGGGGTGACGGGCTGGTGTGTTGCGGACCCGCAATTTGCGGGTCCGCAACACACCACGGACGTGTGAATGTAGCCTTATGGGGGATCTGTGGATAACACACTGTTATGGGGGATCTGTGGAGGACACACTGTTATGGGGGCATCTTTGGATGACATTGTTATGGGGGATCTGTGGAGGACACACTGTTATGGGGGATCTGTGGAGGACACAATGTTAAGGGGGATCTGTGGCTCTTCATACAGAGGTGTAGTAAGTCTATTTTGAGGCCCCTGGCCCCTCTTAGTGTACTGCACTACATCCACGGTAACCATGACAACAGCGCGGGAAACGCTTAGCCCGCTCCAAGTCTGAGGGCGAACTTCTCACCAATCAGCCGCGTCCTCGGGCGGTGGGCGGGGCTTGTGGTCTCTAGGACGGGGCAGCGCCTGAGCGGGAGCGCGCACGTATAAATGATGGGGGGCGCGCAGGGCAACAGGTGACTGGTTGTGTGACGGGCGGCAGCTGGGCAGGTAAGTGTCACCGCGTCCTCCGAGACCTGGGGCCGAGGATGCACCTGCCTCCGGGAGTAACTACCGTGTGTTCTAGGAGGGTGTATGGAGAATGGGGGTCATTCTGCGGGTCACTACACGCTGCAGTGTAATAAGCTTATAATGTAGAGTTATATGCTAACCGTTAGAGATGTAGCAGAGCTGACTGTGTTGGGGAACTCTCAGGAGACTAATGACGTTTTGGCTAAGTTTGCTTACGAAATTTAAAGGGGTACTCCAACCCATGTCTCTATAGTGTATTATTTGGGGTCCCACCTCTCCCCACCCGCTGTCCTCCTCCTTGTCATTAGATGACCCCCATTCCTCCTGATGACTCGGTGTCCTTGAGGTGGCACTCCAACACCTTGAAGAGAAAAAAACTTTTTTTTTATTGGTTTTTAATAACCTCTATAAGCAGTAACTTTTTTCGATTGTCCTAGACGCCCGACGCCTTGTTGACGGTGGGACGAGCCACCCTTTAATTACGGATACAGTTTCAAAAAATAAATACATTATAAAATAAAAATTCATTATTTTTTTGGCGTAAAAAATTAAAAACTCCCCAGTTCTGTCTTCTCTTTTTTTTTTTTTAAGGCATCAGTGTAAATGACGTGCAAACCTGGATGCGAGCTCGGTCGGGGCTGGTAATACCGGATCTACATGGCTCTTTTGTGTTTGAATGTTGTGTGTGTATATATATATACACACCACATGCACTGGGTGCTATTCCTCAGAGGTCGGCTTCTCCTCCGCGATACGTACTTGGCAAATAACGAGGCAGCACTTCCAGCTTTTGGTGACAGGGTGACGACCCCAAAACTGTATTCCCAGCAACGTTTCGGCCTACTCAATGTATAATATATATATTTTTTACAACTTTTTTTTTTAAAAATATTTCTTTTCTCCCGGGGACCAGCGGTTTGTTGGCGTACTTACTTACCTCTGTATTGTGATTTTGTTATCACCCTGATACACCGGCTCTAGGGCTGGGGGGTCTTCCTTAGGACCCCCGGCTGCCCTGACAACGCCCTTTAATAGCGTCTCAGGTAGTCGGCAAGAACCCCCCCCCCCCATTTCCAACCACTCAGATGCCACAATGACAATTGACTGTGGCATCCAAGGGGTTAAACAGGGGGTGGTAGGCGGGTGTGAGCGGTGTGTCGCAGCCTCTGACTATACCCGTACTCTGTTGGTTGTTAAGGGGTTAATTATGCCTTGAAATTCTGCAACTTTGCGATATGCCTCCATATATTTTTTTATTTTTTTTTCTCTCGCCTCCTGTTCAAGATCTCTGCTTGCTGTTAGTGAATGCTTGTTAACATCCAAAGGCTGAAAAGTTTGATACTTCTCAGAGCTGAGGGTTTGTTACAGGCATCCTCAGTCCTTTGTGAATTAAATGCAGCAGAAGTACTTCTGTCTGGATTTTTTGCTACAGTGTATCAGCGCAGGTAAGGGGTATCGGTCTGGAGTCTCTTACTGAAGATTTAAAGGGGGTTCTCCGGGTTTTTAATATTGATGACCTCTCCTCCGTTGTCGGACCCCCGCCGATCCGCTTTATGAAGGCGCGGCGCGCGCAGGGTGCATGTGCCGTCTCCCTCCTCTCGCTGCTGGTATAACTATGGTGAGCAGGAAGACGGCGCGCGGTCACCTTCCCTTCATACTGCTGACACTCTACTTTGTCCGTGTTCACGGATCCATAACGCCCATTATAATCTATAGGTCTGTGAAAGCCATGGATCAGTACGAAGAGAGGCTTTAAATTATTTTTTTTGGAACATGGATGAGACACGGACATCATTTTCACGGAGGCCTCACTGACCATCTTTTCACGGATTTAACCCCTTTAGGACACCGCCTTATTTCACCTTAAGGAGCAGGCCATTTTTTGCAAATCTGACCAGTGTCACTTTAAGTGCTGATAACTTTAAAACACTTTGACTTATCCAGGCCGTTCTGAGATATTTTTTTTTTTTTTTGTCACATATTGTACTTCATGACAAAAAATTTTACCAAAAAATTGCAAGTTTCAATTTCTCTACTTCTATAATACATACTAATACCTCCAAAAATACTTATTACTTTACATTCCCCATATGTCTATTTCATGTTTGGATCACTTTGGGAATGATATTTTATATTTTGGGGGATGTTACAAGGCTTAGAAGTTTAGAAGCAAATCTTGAAATTTTTCAGAAATTTTCAAAAACCCAATTTTTAGGGACCAGTTCAGGTCTGAAGTCACTTTGCGAGGCTTACATAATAGAAACCACCCAAAAATGACCCCATTCTATAAACTACACCCCTCAAGCTATTCAAAACTGATTTTACAAACATCGTTAACCCTTTAGGTGTTGCACAAGAATTAATGGAAAATAGATACAATTTCAAAATTTCACTTTTTTGGCAGATTTTCCATTTTAATATTTTTTTTTTTTCCGGTTACAAAGCAAGGGTTAACAGCCAAACAAAACTCAATATTTATGGCCCTGATTCTGTCGTTTGCAGAAACACCCCATATGTGGTCGTAAATCGCTGTACGGGCACACGGCAGGGCGCAGAAGGAAAGGAATGCCATACGGTTTTTGGAAGGCAGTTTTTTCTGGAATGTTTTTTTTTAACACGTGTCCCATTTGAAGCCCCCCTGATGCACCCCTAGAGTAGAAACTCCAAAAAAGTGACCCCATTTTCGAAACTACGGGATAGGGTGGCAGTATTGTTGGTACTAGTTTAGAGTACATATGATTTTTGGTTGCTCTATATTACACTTTTTGTGAGGCAAGGTAACAAAAAATGGCTGTTTTGGCACCGTTTTTATTTTTTATTTACAACCTTCATCTGACAGGTTAGATCATGTGGTATTTAGCCAAGATGCCTGCAATGATTTGAGCAGGCACTGGGTTCCGATCCCTGCCCGCCGGGCGGTGGTGATCGGAACTATACATGACATACCGGTACGTCATGTGTCCTGAAGAGGTTAAAGGGGTAGTCACACTTGAGCAATTGGCATTTATCCTGCAAGGAAAGTGAATACAAGCCACTTACTAATGTATTGTGATTCTCCATATTGCCTCCTTTGGTGGCTGGATTCATTTTCCCATCACATTATACACGGCTCGTTTCCATGGTTACGACCACCCTGCAATCCATCAGTGGTGGTCGTGCTTGCACACTATAGGAAAAAGTGCTGGCCTCTTTGGCCGGGACCGTGAGAGCTCACGTACTGTAGGCCGATGCTTTTTTCCTATAATGTGCAAGCACGACCACCGCTGCTGGACTGCAGGGTGGTCATAACCATGGAAACGAGTAGTGTATAATATGATAGAAAAATTAATGGAGGCAATATGGAGAATCACAATACATTAGTAAGTGGCTTGTATTCACTTTCTCTACATGATCAATGCCATTTGTTGAAGTGAGACGACCCCTTTAAGCACGGACTGGTGAATGATGCTTTACTGGGATAAACCATTGACAGCAGATCAGTAGGGGTCTGACCATCGGCGCTCCCGCCGATCAGTGACGCTTTGATAGCCTTTCATGGGATGCCCCCAATGCCAAAAAGGATGGAAATCTTTGTTGAGCACCATGTATGGCAGTATTATATGGGCTCTGTATGTTACTGGTACTTAGGTGAGGTGTCATGAAGCCCCTAATGTTTTCACAGCTCGTAGCCCACCAAATCTTCCTCTATTACTGCAGTCTGTGTTCTTTCATGTGCTCCTATGTTATTCTGTATTCGTGGTCACGAGAAGCAGATTTCAGGGGAGATAAATAACTTACCGCAATCACATTAGTCAGTAATACTGCAGAGGGGATCTTCTCCTCAGTGTCCACACTGGCTCAGGATCAGAGAACCGGGCGTGTAGTGTATCTATACAGTGACTGCACCAGCAGAATAGTGAGTGCAGCTCTGCAGTATAATACAGGATGTAACTCCGGATCAGTACAGGATAAGTATTGTATGTACACAGTGACTGCACCAGCAGAATAGTGAGTGCAGCTCTGGAGTATAATACAGGATGTAACTCAGGATCAGTAATGTATGTACACAGTGACTGCACCAGCAGAATAGTGAGTGCAGCTCTGGAGTATAATACAGGATGTAACTCAGGATCAGTACAGGATAAGTAATATATGTACACAGTGACTGCACCAGCAGAATAGTGAGTGCAGCTCTGGAGTATAATACAGGATGTAACTCAGGATCAGTAATGTATGTACACAGTGACTGCACCAGCAGAATAGTGAGTGCAGCTCTGGAGTATAATACAGGATGTAACTCAGGATCAGTACAGGATAAGTAATATATGTACACAGTGACTGCACCAGCAGAATAGTGAGTGCAGCTCTGGAGTATAATACAGGATGTAACTCAGGATCAGTAATGTATGTACACAGTGACTGCACCAGCAGAATAGTGAGTGCAGCTCTGGAGTATAATACAGGATGTAACTCAGGATCAGTACAGGATAAGTAATATATGTACACAGTGACTGCACCAGCAGAATAGTGAGTGCAGCTCTGGAGTATAATACAGGATGTAACTCAGGATCAGTAATGTATGTACACAGTGACTGCACCAGCAGAATAGTGAGTGCAGCTATGGAGTATAATACAGGATGTAACTCAGGATCAGTACAGGATAAGTAATGTATGTACACAGTGACTGCACCAGCAGAATAGTGAGTGCAGCTCTGGAGTATAATACAGGATGTAACTCCGGATCAGTACAGGATAAGTAATGTAATGTATGTACACAGTGACTGCACCAGCAGAATAGTGAGTGCAGCTCTGGAGTATAATACAGGATGTAACTCAGGATCAGTACAGGATAAGTAATGTATGTACACAGTGACTGCACCAGCAGAATAGTGAGTGCAGCTCTGGAGTATAATACAGGATGTAACTCAGGATCAGTACAGGATAAGTAATGTATGTACACAGTGACTGCACCAGCAGAATAGTGAGTGCAGCTCTGGAGTATAATACAGGATGTAACTCAGGATCACTACAGGATAAGTAATGTATGTACACAGTGACTGCACCAGCAGAATAGTGAGTGCAGCTCTGGAGTATAATACAGGATGTAACTCAGGATCAGTACAGGATAAGTAATGTATGTACACAGTGACTGCACCAGCAGAATAGTGATTGCAGCTCTGGAGTATAATACAGGATGTAACTCAGGATCAGTACAGGATAAGTAATGTATGTACACCGTGACTACACCAGCAGAATAGTGAGTGCAGCTCTGGAGTATAATACAGGATGTAACTCAGGATCAGTACAGGATAAGTAATGTATGTACACAGTGACTGCACCAGCAGAATAGTGAGTGCAGCTCTGGAGTATAATACAGGATGTAACTCAGGATCAGTACAGGATAAGTAATGTACATACAGCAACTTTTTAGTTAGATGATACCTGTATATAAACTGTGAGTTGGACATTCCCTTTAAAGTTTTTATTTCTGTACCGCAGCCTGTTGCCCCACTAGCTGATTCCTGACTGTCCCCAGTATTTGCTGAACATCTTAGGATACGCTGCCTCTCTGTGCCCTATATGAGTGCAGTTCCTGATGTGAAGCTCCAGTAGAAGCATGCAGCCAGCAGACAGACCCCAGAGCTGCATTCCACCCCTGAGAAACAGCTTTTATCTGGGTCAAAGTGCATGTTGCAGGATGGTTTTCGGGGCGGCTGCAGCGTGACCGCCTGTAACTGCAGTCTGCTCCATGCAAAGCACTGAGACCTTTGTACGTTCTGCTGGGGATTAGGACGGTTTATTATCCCATCTATTGCAAAAGTATTCACCCCCTTGACTTTTTTCGTGTCTTGGTGCCTCACAATCTGGAATTAACATGGATTGTTTGAGGATTTGCATCATGTAATTTACGGAACATGCCGACAACTTTTTTTAAAATATTTTTTTTATTGTGAAGCAAACCACAGAATAACAGAAAAGGTCAATGTGCAGAACTATTCACCCCCCTATAGTCAGTACTTTGTAGAGCAGCCTTCTCCGGCAATCACAGCTCCAAGTCGCTTTGGATAAGTCTCTAGGAGCAGTCGCCACATCTTACCCCTGGGACTGTTGCCCGTTCCTCCTTGCAGAACTGCTCCGGCTCCTTCAGGTCGGATGTTTCTGCTGGTGAACAGCATTAAGTCTGACCACAGATCTTTTATTGGCTTGAGATCTGGGCTGTGACTAGGCCATTCTAACAGATTTACAGGTTTCCCCTTAAAGGGGTTGTTCAGAGCTGAACCTGGATTTACCTATATTTTCACCCAGACAGCCCCCCTGAGGCTAGCATCGGAGCATCGCACGGGCTCTTTTGTTTTCAATAACACTGCCGGGCGGAAACTTCCGCCCGGCAGTAAGTTCGGTGACATCACTGGCTCTGATGGGCGGGCTTAAGCCCTGCCTTAGCTGTTTTACTGGCTAGGGCAGGGCTAAATCCCACCCATCAGTGCCGGTGACGTCACTGGGCTTCCTGGCAGCCCCATGAAGAGCCCGGTTCGTCACCGGATCTCCAAAAAATACCTTTGCCCTGTGCGATTTAGCTCAGGGCAAAGGAGAGCATCGGAGCATGAACTGCTCCGATGCTCATGTCGGGGTGAAAATGGGGATATGTCTGGGTTCAGCTCTGAACCCGGACAACCCCTTTAAACCAGTCAAGTGTTGCTTTAGCCGTGTGTTTGGGGTCATTCTCCTGCTGGAAGGTGACCCTCCGTCTGAGCCTCAGATCACACACAGTGGTCCAGGTTATGCTCAAGAATATCCCTGTATTTAGTAGGGATCGACCGATATTGATTTTTTTTTTTTTTTCTAGAGCCGATAACCTGTGAACTTTCAGGCCGATAGCCGATAACTTATACCGATATTCTGTGCATTTTAATTTTAGATTTTTTTTTTTCTGTTTAAAGGAGTGTGTGTGTGTGTGTCTGTGTGTGTGTGTGTGATTACAAAATGTATTGAACACATGTTGATACAAGCCGTTATCAAGCCAAGTGAAACACATAATAAAGTGACTGTGCGTATATAGGAACATGTCAGGAAGTAATCGGTGCTAATTTCCTGTTTGATTCCATACTGGTGCATATAAAAACTCCATACAAAACCATTCATGGTGCAGCAGCCATCGGATCCCCTCAGGTATAGTGCATCACATTTCCGTCATGGTCTTCTATCTCATAGAGCTACATGTGCGGTGTACTCATGTTTTCCCAAATAGTGATAAAAACATCCATGGCTTGCTCCAACATAATTCACACCTGTAAGAAAACCGCAACTCAGGAATCCATACAATTCTGTTACCTTATGCTCTCACGGCACTATATCACAGATGGAGCGCTCCCCCATCTCGGCATGTCTCTGTACACTGCGCCTGCGCTGCCCTCATACCGCCGTGCGTCATCACCCGGTGTTAGAGGCAGGCCGATCTCGCAGCACTACATTAAAGATGCCGCGTTCCCCCAACTCGCCGTGTCTCCCTGTTCACTACGCCTGCGCCACCATCGCGGCGCATCACAAACCCGAGCGGACCAACACTGCAACACGCGCATGCCCAACTCAGCCTCCCGCCCTGCACCCCACGCCTGCAACAGGGCGAACACCGAAGGAGCCCCGAAGTTACCAAGTCTGGAAACCTGGTCACCCATCAGTATTGCATCGCGCAGCGTCTTCTCTATACAAAGCGCTGTATTCACTACAAGCAGCAACAACACCTTGTATTGACCCCAGCCTGAACAACAGTCATTATAACCGTTACCTGTATTTATTGAGGACTGTATTAGATATGGTATTGAGCACAATCTGTGACCTCCCGGGAATACTACCCGGTATATTCAACACATGAACATTTCCATACGTCACATATTAAAGTCCCTCTGTGATAATGGTAACGATTCGTATTATAAGGTAACTGAAATGGATAAAACCTGGGTCAGCGATCTCTCCCACAGGTGTCCACAACTCTCCATACGTAACTGCGGAATATAAAAAATAACATAATGTATCATCTGCAATCACTCGAGTGTCGCCAGACCCCGGGGTCGCAGCAATTTGTGCGCCATCCTCTATATACCTCAGTTGATCATTCCTGAGGTCACTCTAAATTCTATGTTTAACCCTTTAGGTTTGAGTGTATCCAAGCGATGGATCCACCTCAGTTTGCATTTTTTTTTTTAGGAGGGACACAGTCTCCCCCCCCCCCCCCCCCCTCTTTGGCAGAGCCACTTGATCGAGTATCATAAACTCAAGTTCCTGTTCTTTGTGTTTAGATACCGGGAGATCTTTCCTCATTTCTAATACTAAACCTGTGATTGTTCACCCGTGTCTTCACGCCATTGTGTTTAGTTTTGAAAAAAGTCTGTTGTAAGCGCACTTGTTCTGGAACGCTCGTCCTCACCGCGCTATCTTTGATGTTCCGTGTCCTTCTATAGGACATCAGTGGGGCCTCTTTAACCACCTCAGCCCCCAGTGCTTAAACACCCTGAAAGACCAGACCACTTTTTACACTTCTGCACTACACTACTTTCATCATTTATTGCTCGGTCATGCAACTTACCACCCAAAGGAATTTTACCTCCTTTTCTTCTCACTAATAGAGCTTTCATTTGGTGGTATTTCATTGCTGCTGACTTTTACTTTTTTTGTTATTAATCAAAATTTTACGATTTTTTTTTGCAAAAAAATGACATTTTTTCACTTTCAGTTGTAAAATTTTGCAAACAAAACGACATCCATATATAAATTTTGCTCTAAATTTATTGTTCTACATGTCTTTGATAAAAAAAAAATGGTTTGGGTAAAAGTTATAGCGTTTACAAACTATGGTACAAAAATGTGAATTTCCGCTTTTTGAAGCAGCTCTGACTTTCTGAGCACCTGTCATGTTTCCTGAGGTTCTACAATGGCCAGACAGTACAAACACCCTACAAATGACCCCATTTCGGAAATTAGACACCCTAAGGTATTCGCTGATGGGCATAGTGAGTTCATAGAACTTTTTATTTTTCCATTACGCCACATGACAGCACCTGTGAGAGATCCTCCTCCTTCCGGACAGGAAACAGGAACTTCCCAGATCTTTAAATTGGTCCCATGCCTTCCACCTTCAGTTCTTTCCTGTTTCCTGTCCAGGGACAGGAGGATTTCTTTCCAGGTCTATTTTGTGGCTGCAGGACCTCTAGGGTTAAGACGAAACCTAGTGGAGGTACCTGTCGGCGTAAGTCTCCACTAGGAGCCGCTGAGAAGTCCGGCGTCTGCATTTTCTTCCCTTCTTCGGAGCCATGGGGGGATGCCTGGGCTGCCTCGTGTCCCTGCCTGCCGGCGAAGTCGCGGCATGAGGGGGGAGCTGCGTCTTCCCTCTCATTGAGACTGGCTGTGCTGGACGCGCGCGTCGCGCCGGAAGTGACGCGTGCGTTCCACCGGCCGGAAGGGGAGGAGCTAAAACATGGCGGGCGCTGCGCGGCCCATTTGAAAAAGGGAACGCCAGCCAGCGTCGAGGGAGTAGCAGCAGGATCGACTGGCACAAGCGGCACCTACAGCCCTCGATTGCCCCTCTTTACACAGCACGATAATGCAGGAAGAAGGGGATGTACAACAGCGCACCGACAGACAGGAGCAGCTTTTGGAACCCAGCATGGTACTCCTGGGGGTAAGAGGGGTTAACCCCCACCATCTCCCTTTGGGGAGTTATTATTTTGGCCAGGTTAAACTGATGGGATGTTTTATTAAATGCAGGCTAAAGAGGCCCCAAGGAAAGCTTCCCACAAAAGAGCTAAGGAGTGTGGAATCTGCAAGAGGAAGTTGGATTCATCTTACTCCAAGACATGTTGTCAGCCATGTCTGGATAAGTTAGTGGCAGAGGAGTCGCCATCTTTATTACAGAGTATCCAGAATTTAGTAAAAAATGAAGTCCGTTCGTCCGTAGAGGAGCTTAGAAAATCCCTGCCTAGCTCATCCAGGCATAAGAAGGCCCAGGCGGTAGCGGAGGATACTACGGACTCCGAGTCTGAGGAGGGCGCTATTGTAGACTCAGATTCCTCTTCCGAGGATTTGACAGGGAAGCCGTTGTTTAGAGCTGAAGATACGGACCTATTATTGAAGGCGGTTAGATCCACGATGGAGCTGGGGGAGGAAAAGGAGTCCAGGTCTAGACCAGAGCTGATGTTTGAGAGCCTTAAGCCCAAAAGGTCTAGAGTTTTCCCCATTCAGGACTGTATAAAGGACCTGATTAAACGTGAATGGGAGAAGCCCGATAAAAAATTCTTTATCCCTAGAGCGGTCAAGAGAAAGTACCCCTTTGATGATCAGGAGGTCTCAGCTTGGCAGGAGGTACCAAGGGTAGACGCTCCTGTAGCTAAAATAAATAAAAAGTCAGCCCTTCCGTTTGAGGATCTAGGGTCCCTTAAGGATCCCATGGACAAAAGGGCTGACGCATACTTAAGGAAGAATTGGGAAGCTTCCACCTCTGCCTTTAAGCCAAATATAGCAACTACCTCGGTGGCTAGGTCATTAAAGCTCTGGTTGGAGGAATTAGAGTCTCATATAGAGAATAAGACTCCTAGGGATCAGCTGCTTGAGGCAATACCAACTATGTCCAGGGCAGTGGACTTTATTTCTGATGCCTCTGCTGATGCATTGAGGCTTTCCGCTAGGGCGGCTGCCCTATCCAATTCAGCCAGAAGGTCCTTATGGTTGAAAGGGTGGAGGGGCGACGTAGCTTCAAAATCTAAGCTTTGCGCCTTGCCTTGCCAAGGAGATTTTTTATTTGGATCAGCCTTAGATGACATTTTAGATAAGGCATCCGATAAAAAGAAAGGATTTCCAGCACCGTCCTTTCCTAAACAGGGGAAGCCATTTCGGAATAATGAAAGAAGGAAGGCTTTTGGGGATCCAAAGAAAAGGAGGGAGTGGAGATCTGATAAATCAAAAAGTGTCCTGTTTAAACCCAGACCTCAAACATCAGGTTCCACTCAACAATGACGCCAGACCCCAGGTGGGCGGTCGTCTTTCTTTATTTTTTCCAGCCTGGCGAAATATTACCGCAAGCGCCTGGGTAAAGGATATTATAAAGGAAGGCTATCGCCTAGACTTCAAGAGACTACCACCCAGGACATTCAAAGTTACTTCTTTAAATCAAAATTCTCCAAAACAGGTGGCACTTTCGGAGGAAATAAACAACCTCCTGGGAAAGGCAGTCCTTGTCCCAGTCCCCATGGACGAACAAGGAGAGGGTTTCTATTCAACCCTATTTCTGGTCCCCAAGCCCAACGGTACGTTCAGACTGATTATAAATTTAAAAGGTCTCAACCAGTATCTGTCCTACCAGAAGTTCAGGATGGAGTCCATCTCCTCCACGGTCCTCCATCTGTTTCCCAACTGCGTGATGGCCTCAATAGACATAAAGGACGCCTACTACCACGTGCCCATCCATCCCTCGTCCCAAAAATACCTGAGGGTGGCAGTGAGGATGGGGGAATCAATCGTCCATTTACAGTTCTGAGCACTTCCTTTTGGGGTATCACAGGTGCCGAGGCTCTTCACAAAGCTGATGGCGGAGGTAATGGCGGAAGTAAGGAGGTCGGACATCATTATAGTCTCATACCTGGACGACCTTCTCCTGGTAGGGCAGTCCCCAGAGCAGTTGAAATCTCACATACAGAAGGTCCTGGGGATCCTCATGAGCCTGGGCTGGTTAATAAATTGGGACAAATCATCCCTGATTCCAACATCCAGATGCGTTTTCCTCGGCATCCTGTTAGACTCTCAGACTCAGAAATCTTATCTTCCAGCAGACAAAAAGGAGGGGATTCAGCAGAAGATCAGGTCTTTCAGCAAGGTCAAGGAAGTCCCCTTAAGAAAAGCTATGTCTATTCTGGGTCTGATGACTGCTTGTATTCCGGCTGTGAGGTGGGCCCAATTCAGGTCCAGAATACTGCAACGGCTCATTCTATCCAAATGGGATGGGAGGTCGCTATCCCTGGATCACAAGATTGTGGTCCCGGGTTCAGTAACCCGGTCCCTAGCTTGGTGGCTAAAGGCTTCGAACCTCGGTCAGGGGGTAGAGTGGGTGAGACACGATCCCTTGATAATTACCACCGACGCAAGCCCTTGGGGATGGGGGGCCCATTCAGTTTTGGGGTTTTTCCAAGGTCCTTGGTCAAGAGACCAGAGTGCTCAGTCCCAAAATGCCAGGGAATTAAGAGCAGTCCTGTGCGCACTAGAGAAAAGTCTCCCTTTTTTGTCCCAAAAGCATGTCAGGATCCTATCAGACAACGCCTCGGTGGTGGCTTATATAAACAAACAAGGGGGGACAAGATCCTATCGACTAATGGAGCTGGCATCCAGGATTTTCTTGTTGATACAGAGGAAAGTTCTGTCCCTCTCAGCGGTGCACCTGAAAGGCTCAGAGAATCACCAGGCGGACTTTCTCAGCAGACACAGATTCAGTCAGGCGAATTGGTGTCTGAATCAGGAAGTGTTTCACCAAATACAGGCCCTATGGGGATCCCCTACGATAGATCTTTTCGCCTCAGTGGAAAACAAAAAGTGCAAAAAGTTCTTTTCTCTCAACGGGGAGGATCAGTCGATAGGCACAGATGCGCTCTCAGTCGTGGGGGAAGGGCCTAGTCTATGCGTTTCCTCCCATCAGTCTATTGCCCAGAGTGATCCAGAAGATCAGAGGGGAGCAGGCGACGGTGATCCTAATAGCACCATTCTGGCCAAGAAGAGTCTGGTTTGCTTGGTTGAGGAGACTATCAATAGCCGATCCTTGGGTGCTTCCGGAAAGACAGGACCTATTATATCAGGGCCCTCTACATCATCCGGAAGTCAAGAACCTCCACCTGACGGCTTGGATTTTGAGAGGACATTCTTCAGGTCTAGAGGCCTATCGGAACAGGTCATCGGGACTCTCCTAGCTAGTAGGAAGAAAGTCACCTCCGAAATCTATCTGAGAGTATGGAAAACCTTCCTTCGGTTTGCAGGTCCAGGCTTAGACTTGAGCTCACCCAACATCCCGTTAATTTTGAACTTTTTGCAGGAAGGCCTTAACAAAAAGCTTAAACCCAGCACTCTCAAGGTGCAGGTCTCAGCTCTGAGTGTCCTGTTTGACTTTCGATTGGCTACTCATCCTTGGGTTAAAAGGTTCATTAGGGGGTCCTCTAGACTATGTCCTATAGTTAGATCTAAGTCAGCCCCCTGGGACCTTAACCTGGTTCTTTCTGCTCTTACCAAGGCTCCGTTTGAGCCTCTGGGGGACATCCCCTTAAAGATGTTGTCCTATAAGACCGTATTTTTAGTGGCCATTACATCTGCCAGACGAGTAGGAGAGCTGTCCGCCTTGTCCTCTTCCCCACCATATACTCAGATTCTGGAGGATAGGATTGTTTTCAAACCAGACCCTGCATTCCTGCCCAAAGTAGTGTCTGTATTCCATAAGTCTCAGGAGATAGTTCTCCCTTCCTTTTGTCAGGACCCAAAGAATGAGGGAGAAAGATCCTTTCATACTTTAGACGTTAGAAGGTGTGTCTGAGTATTTAGAGTCTACAAAGGACTTTAGAAAGACCCCGCAACTCTTTGTTCAATTTCAGGGTCAGAACAGGGGCTCAAAGGTTGCAAGCCGTACCTTAGCCAGATGGATCAAGAGAGCGATAGGTTTGGCATATTCACTATCAGAGTGTCAGGTCCCTTCAGATTTTTCAGCCCATTCTACCAGGGCAGTAGCCTCTTCCTGGGCAGAAAAAGGGTGTGCTACTATAGAACAGATCTGTAGGGCTGCAACGTGGAGTTCTCCCTCTACGTTTTACAAGCACTACAGGTTGGACCTTTCATCTGTGCAGGATATGTCTTTTGGGAGAAAGGTGCTGTAGTCCCTCCCTAATAATTATCTAGTCTAGTCTCTCACAGGTGCTGTCATGGGGCGTAATGGAAATACTTCAATTACTCTTACCGGTAATATGTTTTCCATGAGCCCATGACAGCACCTACATAATTCCCTCCCTTATTTAAAAAAAAAATATATATATATATATATATATATATATATATATATATATATATATAATAATAAGACTTTTATTTATAAAGAATGATGATGGGGAAAAAAGAAAAAAAAAAAAAAAAAAGAAAGAGAGAAGGAGAAATTTACTCTTTAGTATAGTGCCAAAGAAGAGATATGCCTGGCATATATTTGGCGCAGAGTTTTTTCTATTATGTTTTCTCGCCTATGTTGTTAGTTTTTACTATATATACAGTCATGTGAAAAAATTAGGACACCCTTTGAAAGCATGTGGTTTTTTGTAACATTTTTAATAAATGGTTATTTCATCTCCGTTTCAACAATACAGAGAGATTAAAGTAATCCAACTAAACAAAGAAAACTGAAGAAAAGTCTTTTCAAGATCTTCTGTAAATGTCATTCTACAAAAATGCCTATTCTAACTGAGGAAAAAGATAGGACACCCTCACATGTATTCCCTCTTAAATTGGCTCAGATCTCACACAGGTATATCACACCAGGTGCACATAATTAGTAGATCGTTACTCTGCATGTTGAATGAGGCTTGCCCTATTTAAACCTCAGACATTTAGTTTGGTGTGCTCCTGACTGTTGAAGTGAGAGTGAGCACCATGGTGAGAGCAAAAGAGCTGTCAGAGGACTTCAGAAAAAAGATTGTAGCAGCCTATGAGTCTGGGAAGGGATTTAAAAAGATCTCAAAAGATTTTGAAATCAGCCATTCCACTGTCCGGAAGATAGTCTACAAGTGGAGGGCTTTCAAAACAACTGCCAACATGCCCAGGACTGGTCGCCCCAGCAAGTTCACCCCAAGAGCAGACCGCAAGATGCTAAAAGAGGTCTCCAAAAACCCTAAAGTGTCATCTCGAGAACTACAGCAGGCTCTGGCTACTGTTGATGTAGAAGTACATGCCTCTACAATCAGAAAGAGACTGTACAAGTTTAACTTGCATGGGAGGTGTGCAAGGAGGAAACCTTTGCTTTCCAAGAGAAACATCGAGGCCAGACTGACATTTGCCAGAGATAAAGTTGACAAAGACCAGGACTTCTGGAATAATGTTCTTTGGACAGATGAGTCCAAAATTGAATTATTTGGACACAACAGCAGAGGACATGTTTGGCGTAAACCAAACACAGCATTCCAAGAAAAGAACCTCATACCAACTGTGAAGCATGGAGGTGGAAGTGTCATGGTTTGGGGCTGCTTTGCTGCAGCAGGACCTGGTCAGCTCACCATCATAGAATCCACGATGAATTCTACTGTGTATCAGAAGGTGCTTGAAGAACATGTGAGACCATCAGTTAGAAAATTAAAGCTGAAGCGGAACTGGACCATGCAACATGACAATGACCCAAAACATACTAGTAAATCAACCAAAGATTGGCTGAAAAAGAAGAAATGGAGAGTCCTGGAATGGCCAAGTCAAAGTCCAGATTTGAATCCCATTGAGATGCTGTGGGGTGACTTGAAAAGGGCTGTACGTGCAAGAAACCCCTCAAACATCTCACAGCTGAAAAAGTTCTGCATTGAGGAGTGGGGTAAAATTTCCTCAGACCGATGTCGAAGACTGGTAGATGGCTACAAGAACCGTCTCACTGCAGTTATTTCAGCCAAAGGAGGTAACACTCGCTATTAGGGGCAAGGGTGTCCTATCTTTTTCCTCAGTTAGAATAGGCATTTTTGTAGAATGACATTTACAGAAGATCTTGAAAAGACTTCTTCAGTTTTCTTTGTTTAGTCGGATTACTTTAATCTCTCTGTATTGTTGAAACGGAGATGAAATAACCATTTATTAAAAATGTTACAAAAAACCACATGCTTTCAAAGGGTGTCCTAATTTTTTCACATGACTGTAGGTGCGTTGCTGGTCCCAGGAATCTTGTCAAATACTGAAGGTGGAAGGCATGGGACCAATTTAAAGATCTGGGAAGTTCCTGTTTCCTGTCCGGAAGGAGGAGGATCTCTCACAGGTGCTGTCATGGGCTCTTGGAAAACATATTACCGGTAAGAGTAATTGAAGTATTTTTGTCACAAGTTAGCGGAAAATGAGACTTTGTAAGAGAAGAAAAAAAAAATCTATTTCTACTAACTTGTGCCAAAAAAATGTCTGAATGGAGCCTGACAGGGGGGTGATCAATGACAGGGGGGTGATCACCCCCCTATAAGGCTCCATTCAGACGACCATATGTGTTTTGCGGATCCGATCCGTGGATCCGTAAAACACATACGGACATCTGAATGGAGCCTTACAAGGGGGTGATCAGGGAGTCTATATGGGGTGATCAGGGGTTAATAAGTGTCAGGGGGGGGGGTGTAGTGTAGTGGTGTTTGGTGTTACTTATTACAGAGCTACCTGTGTCCTCTGGTGGTCGATCCAAGCAAAAGGGACCACCAGAGGACCAGGTAGCAGGAATATTAGACGCTGTTATCAAAACAGCGTCTAATATACCTGTTAGGGGTTTAAAAAAATCGCATCTACAGCCTGCCAGCGAACGATCGCCGCTGGCAGGCTGGAGATCCACTCTCTTACCTTCCGATCCTGTGAGCGCGCGCGCCTGTGTGCACGCTTTCACAGGATATCTCGCGTCTCGCGAGATGACGCGTATATGCCTGACTCTGCCTGAGTGTGCCGCCTCTGGAACGTGATCCTGCATGAGGCGGTTAAAAGCCAACATGTTGGGGTACCCCCTCTGTAGTATACCCCAGTGTTGCCTAATGATACAGCACTGTCTTCATTGTATGTGGATACAAACGGTACCCGGTTAGGACTTTTCTTGGGGCACGCTTTTTTCACCTCCTCCCGAGGGATCGGATTTACTTTATTAATATGCCCCTTCACTAATGTTGGGGGACTTGTTCCTAGAAAGGGGATATCCCTAATTTTTTTCCAAGGCTTTATTTAAATGGTCTTCCTCATCTACAATCCTTTTAACCCGTAACATCTGACTATATGGGAGCGATTTAATCATCCTGGTCGGATGACCGCTTGTATATTGTATTGTGTATATACGTGTTCCTCATCTGGACTGGAACCCAAGATGCTTTATCTGAGTTTCATGTGTTCCTTAATAATATGGATGAACATATCAAGTTCACATTAGTGGCATCCAGTGAAAGTACAATTTCTGGATACACGGGTGTATATAAAGAATGGGCAGTTGCACACAGATTTGCACATTAAGGAAACTGATAAAAATACTCTGTTACAATATACAAGCGGTCATCCGACCAGGATGATTAAATCGCTCCCATATAGTCAGATGTTACGGGTTAAGGGATTGTAGATGAGGAAGACCATTTAAATAAAGCCTTGTTAAAAATGGGGGACTCGTTCCTAGAAAGGGGATATCCCTCAACATTAGTGAAGGGGCATATTAATAAAGTTAATCCAATTCCCTCGGGAGGAGGTGAAAAAAGCGTGCCCCAAGAAAAGTCCTAACCGGGTACCGTTTGTATCCACATACAATGAAGACCGTGCTATATCATTAGGCGACACTGGGGTATACTACAGAGGGGGTACCCCAACATGTTGGCTTTTAAAGAGGCCCCACTGATGTCCTATAGAAGGACACGAAACATCAAAGATAGCGCGGTGAGGACGAGCGTTCCAGAACAAGTGCGCTTGCAACAGACTTTTTTCAAAACTAAACACAATGGCGTGAAGACACGGGTGAACAATCACAGGTTTAGTATTAGAAATGAGGAAAGATCTCCCGGTATCTAAACACTTCAGTGAATACAAACAAAAAACAGGAACTTAGGTTTATGATACTCGATCATGTGGCTCTGCCAAAGAGGGGGGGGGACGACAGGGTGTCCCTCCTAAAAAAAAAAAAATGCAAATTGAGGTGGATCCATCGCTTGGATACACTCAAACCTAAAGGGTTAAACATAGAATTTAGAGTGACCTCAGGAATGATCAACTGAGGTATATAGAGGATGGCGCACAAATTGCTGCGACCCTGGGGTCTGGCGACACTCGAGTGATTGCAGATGATACATTATGATATTTTTTATATCCCGCAGTTACGTATGGAGAGTTGTGGACACCTGTGGGAGAGATCGCTGACCCAGGTTTTATCCATTTCAGTTACCTTATAATACGAATCGTTACCATTATTACAGAGGGACTTTAATATGTGACGTATGGAAATGTTCATGTGTTGAATATACCGGGTAGTATTCCCGGGAGGTCACATAGATTGTGGTCAATACCATATCTAATACAGTCCTCAATAAATACAGGTAACGGTTATAATGACTGTTGTTCAGGCTGGGGTCAATACAAGGTGTTGTTGCTGCTTGTAGTGAATACAGCGCTTTGTATAGAGAAGACGCTGCGCGATGCAATACTGATGGGTGACCAGGTTTCCAGACTTGGTAACTTCGGGGCTCCTTCGGTGTTCGCCCTGTTGCAGGCGTGGGGTGCAGGGCGGGAGGCTGAGTTGGGCATGCGCGTGTTGCAGTGTTGGTCCGCTCGGGTTTGTGATGCGCCGCGATGGTGGTGCAGGCGTAGTGAACAGGGAGACACGGCGAGTTGGGGGAACGCGGCATCTTTAATGTAGTGCTGCGAGATCGGCCTGCCTCTAACACCGGGTGATGACGCACGGCGGTATGAGGGCAGCGCAGGCGCAGTGTACAGAGACATGCCGAGATGGGGGAGCGCTCCATCTGTGATATAGTGCCGTGAGAGCATAAGGTAACTGAACTTTATGGATTCCTGAGTTGCGGTTTTCTTACAGGTGTGAATTATGTTGGAGCAAGCCATGGATGTTTTTATCACTATTTGGGAAAACATGAGTACACTGCACATGTAGCTCTATGAGATAGAAGACCATGACGGAAATGTGATGCACTATACCTGAGGGGATCCGATGGCTGCTGCACAATGAATGGTTTTGTATGGAGTTTTTATATGCACCGATTACTTCCTGACATGTTCCTATATATGCACAGTCACTTTATTATGTGTTTCACTTGGCTTGATAACGGCTTGTATCAACATGTGTTCAATACATTTTGTAATCCTTCACTTGTTATGTAAGGAGTGCTGCGTTACATTTATTTGGATTGTGTTTGGACCCCACCTGAATCATCTGCATCACTTGAAGTGAGGAGTGCTGCCCTGCCATCACCTGTTAACCTGCAAGTTTATCCAGAGGAAGGCAAAAAAAAACTGAGGTAGAAGCCAATTTTCCCCACTTTAGGGGAATAAAAAAATCCTCCCGACTCCAATCAGAATAACTCCCTGGATCAACGACCCCTCTCTAGTAGTTATAGCCTGTAATATTACACTGTAATAATATTATTTTAACCCCTTCCCGACACATGACGTACCATTAAGTCATGGAAGCCACTGCGTTCCTGCAATTTGATGTAATAGTATGTCATGGTGATCAGGCGGACACCGGAGTGGTGCGCGCCTGATCACTGCAGGGGCCCGGCAGTCACTGGTAGCCGTGCCCCTGCTGTATCTGCCGGCATCACTGTAGAATCTGATACCGGCGGATTAACCCCTTCTATGCCGCTGACTGCGACATAGAAGGGGTTTGTGTCTGTTGAGGGAGCGCATCGAGTCCCCGCACTGCTGTGGCAGGGACTCGATGTGTCAGAAGGCAGCCCGATGCCGTGCAGAGGCTGCACAATGCCATGCCTTGCCTTGCACGGCATCAGGACCTGCCTTCTACGGGTGCCAAGGAGATCCGGCCTCAGGCCCGTCTCCGACCTAGGCAACCTGTTAGTGTATGACTCGGTGTCATACACTAACAGGCAATGCATTACCATACAGATGTATTGTAATGCATTGCAGAGTTGATCAGACCCCCAAAAGTGAACATCAGAAATAAAGTAAAGAGAAAAAGTAAAAGAAAAAAAACTCCCCTTATTTCCCTTACGCCCATGACAGCACCCTTGAGAGACCGCCTCCATCCAGGACAGGAAACAGGAACTTTTGTGGAGAGCTCATAAGGAGGAGCATGACCCCAAGACCACCAGTTCCTGTTTCCTGTCCTAGACAGAGGACTGTTTGTAGAGAGCAAAAAAAGTTTAGGCTGCAGGGCCCCCTGAGTCGTTTGGAGTGGGGTTACCTGTTCCGGTGTAAGTCTCCTCTAGGAGCCGCCGGCTGAAGTCTGGTGCTAGCTGCTGGGGTCCGGGTTATGCCGCGCTGCCGCTACTCTGCAGTCCCGGCCGCACTGGGAGGTGCGTCTGGCACGCCGGTCCTTCCTGACAGTGTTCAGGCGAGCCGGGGCCTCCCTCCTCACCACGCTTTGCAGGGGGACAAAATCTCGCGAGCCAAGCGAGATCCGGATCTCTGCTGCGAGACTTCCGGTATTTGGAACGGACGCAGCATGCGTTCCGGAAGTAGGAAGTGGATTTCCTGCTTACGGCCGCAGATGGCTTCAGCAGGACCCGACCGAGGGAATTGTGACACACAGGAGGAGCGCGGTCAGTAGCAGCCCAGCCAGCCTTATAGGAAGCCGGATTTTGGATCCTGGGAATCACTCTATCCCACAGCATCATGGAGGAGGAGAGTGCCCAACGTGCCGATCAGCAGGAGGGTCATGAGAGCAGACCGGTACTCCTGGTGGGGTAAGGGGGATCATTCCCCATCACTTTTCTTCTTTAGTCATGCTAAATCTCCTTTCCCCTTTTTTTTGGCCTTTTAGACTATAAAAGAGGGGCCTAGAAAGGCGGTCTCAAAAACCAGAGGGAAAGAATGTGCCGTCTGTAAAAAGAAACTTGCACCCTCTTGGTAAAAAATGCTATGTCAACGTTGCATTGAGAAGCTAGTAGAGGAAGAGTCCCCATCCGTTCTGCAGAGTATTAGGGAGATGGTGAAGACAGAGGTCTCTGATTCCTTGAAAGATTTCAAAAAGAGCTTCCCCTCTGTAGCCTCGAGCTCCCTTGGAACCAGATCAGGCATGGCTAATAAATCTGACTCAGATCCACTAGAAGAAAGTGAAACAGGGGAAATCCTAGATAGCCCAGACTCGTCCCAGGATGAAGAATCCACTGGCAGATCTCCCGTGGGTGGCAGACTTACTCACTTCCTTTAATTCAGGTAGACTGTCAAAAATTTCTCAGTCGCTATTTCAATAGGTCACATTCATCACCTACAATATACAGGTTCTTCTCAAAAAATTAGCATATTGTGATAAAGTTCATTATTTTCTGTAATGTACTGATAAACATTAGACTTTCATATATTTTAGATTCATTACACACAACAAGTAGTTCAAGCCTTTTCTTGTTTTAATATTGATGATTTTGGCATACAGCTCATGAAAACCCCAAATTCCTATCTCAAAAAATTAGCATATTTCATCCGACCAAAGAAAAGTGTTTTTAATACAAAAAAAGTCAACCTTCAAATAATTAAGTTCAGTTCTGCACTCAATACTTGGTCGGGAATCCTTTTGCAGAAATGACTGCTTCAATGCGGCAATGTGGCCTGGAGGCAATCAGCCTGTGGCACTGCTGAGGTGTTATGGAGGCCCAGGATGCTTCGATAGCGGCCTTAAGCTCATCCAGAGTGTTGGGTCTTGCATATCTCAACTTTCTCTTCCCAATATCCCACAGATTCTCTATGGGGTTCAGGTCAGGAGAGTTGGCAGGCCAATTGAGCACAGTAATACCATGGTCAGTAAACCATTTACCAGTGGTTTTGGCACTGTGAGCAGGTGCCAGGTCGTGCTGAAAAATTAAATCTTTATCTCCATAAAGCTTTTCAGCAGATGGAAGCATGAAGTGCTCCAAAATCTCCTGATAGCTAGCTGCATTGACCCTGCCCTTGATAAAACACAGTGGACCAACACCAGCAGCTGACATGGCACCCCAGACCATCACTGACTGTGGGTACTTGACACTGGACTTCAGGCATTTTGGCATTTCCCTCTCCCCAGTCTTCCTCCAGACTCTGGCACCTTGATTTCCAAATGACATGCAAAATTAGCTTTCATCCGAAAAAAGTACTTTGGACCACTGAGCAACAGTCCAGTGCTGCTTCTCTGTAGCCCAGGTCAGGCGCTTCTGCCGCTGTTTCTGGTTCAAAAGTGGCTTGACCTGGGGAATCCGGCACCTGTAGCCCATTTCCTGCACACGCCTGTACATGGTGGCTCTGGATGTTTCTACTCCAGACTCCACTATACCAGTGGTCAGCTGGAGCCAACTTCACTCCAGACCCCTGCAGTGGCAAATCCTGAAGGAATGGCAGGGTACCCTCCACCCATTAGATACATTCCTCACACTCACCCCCCAGGTGCTTCAGTCTTTTCGCTGGTGGCTGAATCCTGTAAACCTGTCCCAGGGACTCCCTTGGAACCAACAGAATTTTGTTACCCTTACCACCGACGCAAGTCCTTTCGGCTGGGGGGCCTGTTGCCAAGGCTACTTAAGGCAAGGCGTTTGGAAAAGAGAGCAGAGTCTAGACTCTCAAAACATGAGGGAACTGAGAGCGGTTTTTCTTACCTAAGAGTTTCTTCCTCTACTTCAGGGAAAAGCTATAAGTTTTTTTGGACAACACCACAGTTGTCTCCTATTTGAACAGACAAGGAGGAACCAAATCAGAAAATCTTATGCAGTTGGCAGCAGACATTTTTTCCCTTATAATTCCTTGTGTTCCGTCCCTTATGGCAGTACATCTAAGGGGTACGGAAAACAAGGTGGCAGATTTCTTAAGCAGAAACACACTAGACCAGGGGGAATGGTGTCTGAATCAAATGGTATTCGATCAAATAATTCAACTTTGGGGTCGCCCTCATCTGGACTTATTTGCTACCAGAGAAAACAGAAAATGTTGTCGTCTTTTCCCTCAGCGCGAGAGATTCACCAACGGGGGTAGATGCCTTCTCCCTTCATTGGCCGAACCAGCTCCTCTACGCCTTTCCTCCGTTGAGACTTCTTCCAAGATTCCTCCAAAAGTTGAGACCAGAACGAACGACAGTGATCCTAATTGCTCCATTCTGGCCCAGAAGGTTCACCTGGTTGAGGAAGCTATCCCTGACAGACCCTTGGATTCTCCCGGATAGGCAAGATCTTCTGTCTCAAGGACCTGTCAACCATCCAAGTGTGAGGCAGTTACACTTAACAGCATGGCTCTTGAGGGGGAAATCCTAGAAAGTAGAGGACTCTCTAAAAAAGTAGTTTCCACTTTGCTATCCTGCAGAAAGGAGATCACCTCTTCCATTTATCTCAGAATTTGGGACACCTTCCAGACGTTTGCCAAGGATCCGGTATATCCTTTAAATCCCCCGCCTATGTGTAAGATCTTAGATTTTCTGCAAGCCGGTCATGAAAAGAAGCTGAGGCTGAGTACTCTTAAGGTACAGGTATCCGCTCTAAGTGCCTTCTTTGATTCCCCCATCTCTAACCACCCCTGGGTCCGAAGATTTTTTAAAGCCATCAGCAGACTTGGACCTATATCTGGTCCTTCAGTTCCCCCCGGGACCTCAACTTGGTCCTCACTAGTCTCACGGAGCCTCCTTTTGAGCCACTACAAGAATTACCCATAAAAGTCTTGTCCTTCAAAACCGCTTTCCTTGTGGCAATCACCTCAGCAAGGAGGGTTGGTGAAATTTCGGCTTTTTCTACTTCGCCACCTTACACTAACATCCTAGATGACAGGGTGCTCATTAAGCCAGACCCTTCCTTCTTACCGAAAGTGGTTTCTATGTTCCATAGAACACAGGACATTATCCTTCCTTCCCTGTGTCAAAGTCCGAGGAATGAAAAAGAGGAAAAGCTCCATTGCTTGGATGTAAAAAGATGCCTATCTCATTACCTGGAGGTTACTAGTCAGTGGAGGAAAACCTCAAAGCTGTTCATCCAATTTAGTGGAAAAAATAAGGGTCTCCCAGCCTCCACTAAAACCCTTTCCAGATGGATTGTGAGCGCCATTACTTTGGCCTATTCTTCAGCTGGAAAGACTCCCCCGGGGGGTTTTGGTGCTCATTCCACAAGATCAGTTTCCACCACTTGGGCAGAAAGGGCTGACGCTACCTTAGAACAGATTTGTAGAACAGCCACATGGCAGTCACCCTGCACCTTCTTTCGTCACTACAGATTAGACCTAGGCGCCAGAGAACTAGCTTTTGGTAGGAAAGTCCTCCAGGCAGTAGTCGTCGCCCCCCCCCCCCCCCCCTAAAAAAGGGATTTCTATTCTAGTTGTCGCTCAAGGGTGCTGTCATGGGCGTAAGGGAAATTTAAGATTACACTTATCGGTAATCACTTTTCCATAAGCCCATGACAGCACCCGGGATTTATTCCCACCCTATATGGAGATAGATTTTATTTTTTTGGAAATTAATATTTATCTATCTAATACGTTGTTGGGCCCCCTCTTTGCCTTCAGAACTGTCTTAATTCTACGTGGCATTGATTCCACAAGGTGCTGATAGCATTCTTTAGAAATGTTGGCCCATATTGATAGGATAGCATCTTGCAGTTGATGGAGATTTGAGGGATGCACATCCAGGGCACGAAGCTCCCGTTCCACCACATCCCAAAGATGCTCTATTGGGTTGAGATCTGGTGACTGTGGGGGCCATTTTAGTACAGTGAACTCATTGTCATGTTCAAGAAACCAATTTGAAATGATTTGAGCTTTGTGACATGGTGCATTATCCTGCTGGAAGTAGCCATCAGAGGATGGATACATGTTCTCATTCTGTTTACGCCAAATTCGGACTCTACCATTTGAATGTCTCAACAGAAATGGAGACTCTCATCAGACCAGGGAACATTTTTCCAGTCTTCAACAGTCCAATTTTGGTGAGCTCGTGCAAATTGTAGCCTCTTTTTCCTATTTGTAGTGGAGATGAGTGGTACCCGGTGGGGTCTTCTGCTGTTGTAGCCCATCCGCCTCAAGGTTGTGCGTGTTGTGGCTTCACAAATGCTTTGCTGCATACCTCGGTTGTAACGAGTGGTTATTTCAGTCAACGTTGCTCTTCTATCAGCTTGAATCAGTCGGCCCATTCTCCTCTGACCTCTAGCATCCACAAGGCATATTTGCCCACAGGACTGCCGCATACTGGATGTTTTTCCCTTTTCACACCATTCTTTGTAAACCCTAGAAATGGTTGTGCGTGAAAATCCCAGTAACTGAGCAGATTGTGAAATACTCAGACCGGCCTGTCTGGCACCAACAACCATGCCACGCTCAAAATTGCTTAAATCGCCTTTCTTTCCCATTCGGACATTCAGTTTCGAGTTCAGGAGATTGTCTTGACTAGGACCACCCCCCTAAATGCATTGAAGCAACTGCCATGTGATTGGTTGACTAGATAATTGCATTAATGAGAAATAGAACAGGTGTTCCTAATAATTGTGTGTGTATGTATGTATGTATGTAATATTCTAGGATAAGTTCTTGCGGTTAACTGGTGTTCTTGGGACCATGCTCCTCCTTATGAGCTCTCCACGAAAGTTCCTGTCCTGGATGGAGGCGGTCTCTCAAGGGTGCTGTCATGGGCTTATGGAAAAGTGATTACTGGTAAGTGTAATCTTAAATTTTATAATAAAAAACACCATATTTGGTATCGCCGCATCCGTAATGACCGGCTCTATAAATATATCACCTGATCCACCCTGTCCAATAAACGCCATTAAAAAAAAACATTTTGTGATGTAAGGTGACAAAAATTGCAACACTAAGCAATCAAAAAGGCGTATGTCCCACAAAATGGTATCCATAAAACCATCGCCTCATCCTGCAAAAATGAGCCCCTACCTAAGACAATTGCCCCAATAAATAAACTCTAGCTCTCAGGACATGGAGACACTAAAACATTTTTTGGGTTTTGTTTCAAAACTGCTATTGTGCTAAAGTGAAATATATATATATATATATATATATATATATATATATATATATATATATATATATATATATATATATTTTATAAAAATCCGCAGCACTCCAAGTAAAAAAAAGTGCAATTTATTCACACATGTCAAAACAGACAACGTTTCGGTCCTCTCACAGAACCTCTCTCAAGTCAAGTGAACAAAAAAGTGCATAGTGCAAGAATAAATACATCTTTACATCATGGCCCGTTAATTCATTGGCCAATAAAGTGACAGTGCACTTCATGGGTGGGCTACAATTCATATAATTAACTTCACATGTTAACATACGCACCAACAGAAGTCAGGGCATATCGGTAATACCTTCAATAGTGATCAAACAACATTAGTGTATACAAGTGCATATAATAGAGAACAGTGCAGTTAAAAAGACAGTGACTCTAATACCTTGCCAGGATCTTGACAGAGAAAACAGTAAGGGGAGAAGGCGTCTTTGCTTGTGTTGGAGCGCGCCACTCATCCGTGTCTACTGCTCCTTAGTGCGCATGTATCTAACCCACTTCCCTTATGACGCAGTATATAACAATCATGCGTCACCTCTAGGCTGGAGACCAACATGGTGACGCCCAATCGATCTTGTCAGCGTCCACCGCATACACATAGTATGCGTCAGCACGCTGACTCCTCGTCTGTGCTTCACCACGAGTCCATATCCGCCATATTAGTTTCGGGCACTTGTTTGGGCAGTATTATTATGCCTCCATATCTCCCCATATTTTGTCATTCCTATTTAATACCCGGCACAGGCAAGAGTCTAGGTGATAATTCAAACAGTCCATGCATACACATGCGTCATGTATTTAGCATAGACATATCGCTGTAGCTTCCATTCGATTCACCACATACAGAATACAGACAACATCAGACCATAAGTCCTATAGACTGGATATTAGCTAACCATTCCTCCTGTCACCCTAAATTCGACATTTAACCCTTTTGGTTTAAGAGTATCCAGCCGGAAAATCCACCTTAGCTCAGTTTTCTTTAGTTTATTTAGTCGATCCCCTCCTCTATCTAATGACTTAACTTGATCTATAATCATGAATTTTAGATCACTTTCCTTATGGTTCTTTTCAGCAAAATGTTTCGATACGGGCAGATCCCTTCTTTTATTCCTGATTGTCTATGATTATTCAACCTAGTTTTTAGATCACATGTGGTTTCACCAACATATAACTTTTTACAAGGGCACCACAATACATATATCACCCATGACGAGTCACAGGTGAGATAATGCCTTATGTCAAAGGTCTCGCCCGTGTCTGGATGTGTGAACACCGATCCTTTGACCATCTGTTTACAGTTCACACATCCCAGACACGGGAAAGAACCCGTGCGCCTTGTTTTAAGAAACGTCTGTCTCAATTGTCCCTTGTCTGGTACTCTGGAGTGTACTACCTTATCCCTGATATGCCCTGCTCTTTTATATGCCATCATGGGCGGATTTTTAAAGGCAGCAATATTGGGGTGTCCACTACTCAATAGCCCCCAGTGTCGCCTCACTATCTTTTCAATATCTGGACTCAACTCGTTGTATGATGATACCAACGGCAATCTATCACTGGTCTGTCTTTGTTTGGGGGTTAACAACTCCTCTCTAGGGGTCTTTTTAGCTCTGTCAGCATGTTTTTTTACTAACCTTCTAGGATACCCCCTCTCTATAAAACGATTGTTCCATATTTTTCATTGCTGAATTCATATTCTCATCTTTGTCAACTATTCTCCGTACTCGAAGCATTTGGCTGAATGGCAGAGTTCACCATCCTTCTTGGATGCCCACTCGTAAAATGCAATAATGTATTCTTATCTGTGGATTTGATGTTCAAATCCATATGTACCTGTTCATCCTCAATATATACTTGAGTGTCCAAGTATTGCACCCGGTCAACCGATGCCGTTAACGTAAATTGGATCTCCCGATCAAGAGTTCAAATATACGTGGAAGTCCATCAGCTGCTCCATGGTGCCACCCCAAATGAGGAAGATATCGTCTATGTATCTCCACCACGTCAAAACCTGGTTGAAGTGGGGAGATACATAGACAAGACGTTCCTCAAATGACCGCACAAAGATATTTGCATAAGTGGGCGCGGCATTGGAGCCCATTGCCGCGCCCATCATCTGCAAGAAAAAACGTCCCTGGAACACAAAATAGTTGTTCCTCAAGGACAATTCCAACAATGTCAATATAAACTGTCGTACTGGAGCGGAGTATTGAGTGTTGTAACATGTCCGCTACAGCAGACAGGCCTTTTCCATGATCAATCAAAGTGTGACACTATATCGAAAGAGGCCAGAATCGCCCCCTTTGGAACCCGCATTCCTTTAATTTTGGTGATGAAGTCACCGGTGTCCCTAACGTATGATTTAGCACCCATAGCATATTCTCTCAATATTTTGTCCAAAAAAACATTTATATTGGATAGGATCGAACCCCTACCAGAAATTATAGGGCGACCAGCCTTTTATGTATCTTTGGTAATACGTATATCGTGGGTGTAACCGGGGACTTCACCACCAAAAACTCTTTAAGTTGTCTATCAATGATACCATTCTGTACCGCAACAGCCAAATGTGCATCTATTTTCCTTGCAATATCGAATCTGGGGTCCCTGACCAATGGATTATAGACACCAGGTTCACTCAATTGCCTTTGTATCTCTCTAATATATAGAGTAGTGTCCATAACCATGATCCCACCACCCTTGTCCGCAGGCTTGATGGTGAGATCGGGGTTACTAGACAAACCCTCCAATGCAGACATTTCTTGTGTCGCAATATTTGGCCTCATGAACATATTGGACTGAGCTCTTTTTCTCAACATAGCTACATCTCTCTTAACCGCCTCCGAAAAACATTCCAAGGCATGTGAATTGACAAGTGGAACAAAATCACTTTTTAAATGCAAATCAAACTGTTTCAAAGTGAGTTGACCATCAGGATTGCTGACTTAATATTCATAGCACCAGTGGAACTGGAGTCGAACCACACCCTCAGTTTTAAATTCCTGAGGAGGCGGTTCAAGTCCAGTTCCAACTGGAACCAATCCGGCTTAGCCTGTGGGCAAAAGGACAATCCCTTATTCAGGGCTTTCAATTCATAATCAGTCAATGTATAGGGTGAAATGTTTACCACCACATTAGATTCTACTTTTTCTTGTTTGTATTCATCTGTCTGGAGTTGTTGGTCCTCATCAATCTCTGTGCTCTGGTTTTTCCAGGCTCTTCTGTGTCTGAGACCTCCCCGTCTCGTGGGGCGTCTCCCATAACAACTCGTGGGCCTAAAAAAGTTCCAGACTGGCTAGAGTTGGAATCATCATTAGCATCTTTAATTTCTCGCCCATTTGTTGGTTTCTTTGTTACGTTTAGGTGTCTTTTTGGGTAAGTGGCCCCATTCCACACGCCAGGGTTGCTCCCAGACGTAGACATGACCAGACGCATAATCATTCTGATCTCTATGCCACTTTGATCTTTTGACCTCCCCGAGGTCCTTCAGCATTTTTTCCAGAAAACACTGTTTCTCGAAGGAAATGGTGGTGCTTAAAAATAAATTGCAGGACACTGAACAACAGCTGAAGTCAACTGTGTCCACTAATGAGGCGGATGTATTCTTTGAGAAACAAAAGTGTTTTCTGGAAAAAATGCGGAAGGACCTCGAGGAGGTCAAAAGATCAAAGTGGCATAGAGATCAGAATGATTATGCGTCTGGTCATGTCTACGTCTGGGAGCAACCCTGGCGTGTGGAATGGGGCCACTTACGTTTAGGTGTCTTTTTGGGTAACAAAGAAACCAACAAATGGGCGAGAAATAAAGATGCTAATGATTCAAAGTCTAGCCAGTCTGGAACTTTTTTAGGCCCACGAGTTGTTATGGGAGACGCCCCACGAGACGGGGAGGTCTCAGACACAGAAGAGCTTGGAAAAACCAGAGCACAGAGATTGATGAGGACCAACAACTCCAGACAGATGAATACAAACAAGAAAAAGTAGAATCTAATGTGGTGGTAAACATTTCACCCTATACATTGACTGATTATGAATTGAAAGCCCTGAATAAGGGATTGTCCTTTTGCCCACAGGCTAAGCCGGATTGGTTCCAGTTGGAACTGGACTTGAACCGCCTCCTCAGGAATTTAAAACTGAGGGTGTGGTTCGACTCCAGTTCCACTGGTGCTATGAATATTAAGTCAGCAATCCTGATGGTCAACTCACTTTGAAACAGTTTGATTTGCATTTAAAAAGTGATTTTGTTCCACTTGTCAATTCACATGCCTTGGAATGTTTTTCGGAGGCGGTTAAGAGAGATGTAGCTATGTTGAGAAAAAAAGCTCAGTCCAATATGTTCATGAGGCCAAATATTGCGACACAAGAAATGTCTGCATTGGAGGGTTTGTCTAGTAACCCCGATCTCACCATCAAGCCTGCGGACAAGGGTGGTGGGATCATGGTTATGGACACTACTCTATATATTAGAGAGATACAAAGGCAATTGAGTGAACCTGGTGTCTATGAACCATTGGTCAGGGACCCCAGATTCGATATTGCAAGGAAAATAGATGCACATTTGGCTGTTGCGGTACAGAATGGTATCATTGATAGACAACTTAAAGAGTTTTTGGTGGTGAAGTCCCCGGTTACACCCACGATATACGTATTACCAAAGATACATAAAAGGCTGGTCGCCCTATAATTTCTGGTAGGGGTTCGATCCTATCCAATATAAATGTTTTTTTGGACAAAATATTGAGAGAATATGCTATGGGTGCTAAATCATACGTTAGGGACACCGGTGACTTCATCACCAAAATTAAAGGAATGCGGGTTCCAAAGGGGGCGATTCTGGCCTCTTTCGATATAGTGTCATTATACACTTTGATTGATCATGGAAAAGGCCTGTCTGCTGTAGCGGACATGTTACAACACTCAATACTCCGCTCCAGTACGACAGTTTATATTGACATTGTTGGAATTGTCCTTGAGGAACAACTATTTTGTGTTCCAGGGACGTTTTTTCTTGCAGATGATTGGCGCGGCAATGGGCTCCAATGCCGCGCCCACTTATGCAAATATCTTTGTGCGGTCATTTGAGGAACGTCTCGTCTATGTATCTCCCCACTTCAACCAGGTTTTGACGTGGTGGAGATACATAGACGATATCTTCCTCATTTGGGGTGGCACCATGGAGCAGCTGATGGACTTTCACGTATATTTGAACTCTTGATCGGGAGATCCAATTTACGTTAACAGCATCGGTTGACCGGGTGCAATACTTGGACACTAGTATATATTGAGGATGAACAGGTACATATGGATTTGAACATCAAATTCACAGATAAGAATACATTATTGCATTTTACGAGTGGGCATCCAAGAAGGATGGTGAACTCTCTGCCATTCAGCCAAATGCTTCGAGTATGGAGAATAGTTGACAAAGATGAGAATATGAATTCAGCAATGAAAAATATGGAACAATCGTTTATAGAGAGGGGGTATCCTAGAAGGTTAGTAAAAAAACATGCTGACAGAGCTAGAAAGACCCCTAGAGAGGAGTTATTAACCCCCAAACAAAGACAGACCAGTGATAGATTGCCGTTTGTATCATCATACAACGAGTTGAGTCCAGATATTGAAAAGATAGTGAGGCGACACTGGGGGCTATTGAGTAGTGGACACCCCAATATTGCTGCCTTTAAAAATCCGCCCATGATGGCATATAAAAGAGCAGGGCATATCAGGGATAAGGTAGTACACTCCAGAGTACCAGACAAGGGACAATTGAGACAGACGTTTCTTAAAACAAGGCGCACGGGTTCTTTCCCGTGTCTGGGATGTGTGAACTGTAAACAGATGGTCAAAGGATCGGTGTTCACACATCCAGACACGGGCGAGACCTTTTGACATAAGGCATTATCTCACCTGTGACTCGTCATGGGTGATATATGTATTGTGGTGCCCTTGTAAAAAGTTATATGTTGGTGAAACCACATGTGATCTAAAAACTAGGTTGAATAATCATAGACAATCAGGAATAAAAGAAGGGATCTGCCCGTATCGAAACATTTTGCTGAAAAGAACCATAAAGAAAGTGATCTAAAATTCATGATTATAGATCAAGTTAAGTCATTAGATAGAGGAGGGGATCGACTAAATAAACTAAAGAAAACTGAGCTAAGGTGGATTTTCCGGCTGGATACTCTTAAACCAAAAGGGTTAAATGTCGAATTTAGGGTGACAGGAGGAATGGTTAGCTAATATCCAGTCTATAGGACTTATGGTCTGATGTTGTCTGTATTCTGTATGTGGTGAATCGAATGGAAGCTACAGCGATATGTCTATGCTAAATACATGACGCATGTGTATGCATGGACTGTTTGAATTATCACCTAGACTCTTGCCTGTGCCGGGTATTAAATAGGAATGACAAAATATGGGGAGATATGGAGGCATAATACTGCCCAAACAAGTGCCCGAAACTAATATGGCGGATATGGACTCGTGGTGAGGCACGGACGAGGAGTCAGCGTGCTGACGCATACTATGTGTATGCGGTGGACGCCGACAAGATCGATCGGGCGTCACCACGTTGGTCTCCAGCCTAGAGGTGACGCATGATTGTTATATACTGCGTCATAAGGGAAGTGGGTTAGATACATGCGCACTAAGGAGCAGTAGACACGGATGAGTGGCGCGCTCCAACACAAGCAAAGACTCCTTCTCCCCTTACTGTTTTCTCTGTCAAGCTCCCGGCAAGGTATTAGAGTCACTGTCTTTTTAACTGCACTGTTCACTCTATTATATGCACTTGTATACACTAATGTTGTTTGATCACTATCGAAGGTATTACCGATATGCCCTGACTTCTGTTGGTGCGTATGTTAACATGTGAAGTTAATTATATGAATTGTAGCCCACCCATGAAGTGCACTGTCACTTTATTGGCCAATGAATTAACGGGCCATGATGTAAAGATGTATTTATTCTTGCACTATGCACTTTTTTTGTTCGCTTGACTTGAGAAAGGTTCTGTGAGAGGACCAAAACGTTGTCTGTTTTGACATGTGTGAATAAATTGCACATTTTTTTTTACTTGAAGGAGTGCTGCGGATTTTCTTTGCTATTGATTCCGTCCTGCATCGAGGGACTACTGTGGGCACCTATATAACTACAGCTGCATTTGAAGGAGTGCTGCCTGACCTTTTCCGTGTGTGTGTATATGTGTGTGTGTATATATATATATATATATATATATATATATATATATATATATATATTACACACAATTATACACGTGTCTCAACCCTTCCTCAACAATCCCCCTGTTGTCGGAATTACGACAATATCTTGGGGAAAAGGGTTGAGATATATTTGCCCCATCCTTGCTGGAAGTTCAGGAAGAACTGTAGTGCACACTATCTTTAGGTACCTAGACATCCCTCATTTAGCTTCCTCCAACCTGCCCTTCACCGCAACTTACTCCTCCGTCCATAGGATATACCGTCTTCTTCTCGCGGGAACTTTAATAGTCATCCAGTGTCGGCCACTCCCCATGTTTGGAGTGACCACACCCCCACAGTCTCTCGGTAGTTGCCGATCTTCAGGTGTCATCCCCCCCCCCCCAAATCTGGAGTGGGTTCACCCTTGCAGTCTAACTGGCCTTTTCAAGTAAAAAATCTTCCGGTGTCGGCCACCCCCAATTGGAGTGACCACACCCCCATAGTCTCTCGGCAATATTGCCGATCTTCAGGTATGGCCCGCCTCCACGGAATCTGGAGCGGGTTCACCCTCACAACCTTTAACTGGCCTTTCCTTCAAGTAGCAGTCTTCCAGTGTCGGCCACCCCCACTTTGGAGTGACCACACCCCCACAGTCTCTCGGTAGTTGCCGATCTTCAGGTATGGCCCGCCCCCAAGAAATCTGAAGCGGGTTCACCCTCACAACCTCAGTCCCAACTTTCTTCAAGCACGACTTTCTCTTGTTCCATCTTGATGGGTGCGGTTCTCCCGTGGACAGATTAATAGGTCTTTACAAGGCAGGTCAGATTTTTCATTGCGCGAGGTGATGTCATGGTACCTAAATTCTAACTGCGGAGAACACCTCCGCCACACTACACATCCAGCCCTTCCCTTAAGAACTTCACCGTTCCGGGTTTCAAGGTGGCAAATGGCAAAGGCCTGTCCCTATCGTGTCCTAATCTTATCCCCATTCACACAATATACATGTCGCATCCCTCCCAACACCACCAAATTCCATTAAATGTGTACCCATAGAGACTCATGCAACCTGGCATATCTCTCTACCTCCAAAGACACAGGTAGGTCGTAGACCCCCGTGTCAATGGGAAACGACTATAGGATGCAAATGTGTACAGCCAAATCCTGGGTATAGGCTGTCACACATTTGTACCTAGAGTGTCTATGGGTACACAATTGACCAACAAACAAAATCAATATATACAATGTGCTATGGGGCTTCAGGGTAGTACAAGTTATACGTCCCGAACCCTCATAGGAAACAGTGTCCATAAAATATTTGGCTACAGGACAGCCTCCTCCGGTTAGTTCTGTAAAGTTCAGTCTGGTTCTGGTGTATTTGGTCAATAAGTCCCTTGACCCTCCAATATGACGATGACCAGAACCAGAAGTTTCACTGGGTGAAACAAGTGATAATAAGCTCTTCCACCCGAACGTCTCAGTCTTCCTCCAGAGCCTGAGATAATGCTCCCGCTGGATTGTGGCACAGTCCTCCATCTCTAGAACACCTCTGAACAAAAGGTCGCTTGGTTGCCAAAATCCAGTGGGAGCCTCACAAGAGTGTCAGGGGGGATAGCTGGTCTCTTCTGTGGCGTCATCTGGGTTTTTCCTCTGCTCCATATAAACACACCTATGGCAGAAGAAAATACCAGGCGCTCCTGGGGGTTTTCTCCCCTCACGATGCAATGAAATGTCAAAAATCCCAGCACCAATACCTTTGACCCATGAGTAGAGAAAGGCATAGGGTTGACCTTTATCTCACAGGACCCCTCGTTATCCTAACACTGGTGTCTGAACACCCTACCTTCAGAGGATCGCATCCTCTGCTACACATCCCTCTGCACCAACAGATAAGGATGGCCACCCTACTAGGTTAGGACAACTGAAGTGCTGTGGACAAAGCACCATCTTGTTATTGATGGCACCCTATCCCCGTCCACTCATGCGTACCCAGGCTGATTTCCCCCTGTGATCCTGTCCTGTGGAGGCCCGCAGAACCAATGGCATGGTCATGCCCTGGCTCTCCAGGACCCCACAACACAAGAACACAGTCCACACTCTGCTGCCAAACACTCTGCGTCCAATCCCTATCAGAGCTGTGCCACCTGCTCGGACTAGAATTAAGTGCGCAGCACAACATTACACCAATGTTGTCTGTCCGCCCCAGTGTAACACAGTGTAACAACAGTGTTACCTGTATCGATCAGAGACCTTGGTTGCTCAGCGTGGCATTCCACTTAACTGTGTTCCAATGTCACCCGTTCCGCAAACCAACAATTTTCTCGATCCACAGTATAACAAAGTTCTACTCAAAGGGGACACAAGAATGAATCAAAACAGCAGTGACCGGACTTACAGCAAGGAATGTAAACTACAAAAATCAGCATGGTGAGACACATTCATGGACAAGGACCTCTGCCGTTACACATAAACATACAAACGGGTAACAAACACACAACATGGACATACACGGGGAACAAACGGTGTAACAACTAGTACAGGGGTTTCAAATGTTGCCTAGCCTAGCTTGGCCATTCTGACCCCTCAGCGCCTGATGAGGCATGTGTCGCTGAGAGGTAGCCCTTTTATGGCCAAACTGACTAGACCCCGCTGCACGATTTGTTACCTGGATCCCATCACTGGACACATTGCGATTACTTGCACAAGGGCAATTCCTTGCAATGTGTCCCTTGTTCCCACACCTGAAGCACCTGATTGGGCTTTCTGTCCTGTGTGCTTTGTTCTTATGTTTTGCAGTGCTTCGCTATATGGCCCAAGTCACCACACGCAAAACATTTGTTTGCACGGCATGGCTTAGGTCCGTCCACACTGCAACCGTGGTCCCTGAATTGTTCCATCCTCAGGGAGGCACTTTTCTTCTTCCCAAAGTCAGGGAAAAATCTGTTAATCTGGACAGGCTTGGTCTGGTGATTTGGCCTGTCACAGACTACTCTCCCCCCTTTTTGCCCTGCATAGGGCAAAGTTTTGGGAGATTCCGACCCTTACTTTACGGAAAAAGAAATGGCCGGCACCAACTTGGTGGTGACCTGTTGCATGCCAGTCATTATCTGGGACCTTACAGCAACCTGACCCTTCAATTTGGCTACCGTCACATCAGTAGAGGCAGTCCGCTCCTTGAAGGCCTTGACCTCCGTATAAGACTGAGTCAACTTAGCCTCGATTTCCTCCTTCTGCCTCTGCAGCTCTACTAACTGTGACTGTATCCTAGCCACCTGCGCATCTCGGTCAACAGTAGACTGCACATTCTCCGTCAGCTGTGCCTGCAATGCCGAAACCTGGTCCAAATTACTAGCACAGCATTGGCAGTGAATGGCCGGAGGAATTGTCTCCGTTGACTGAGACACCAGCGCAACTTCCTTTGGCTTGCAGATGCTAACCTCAAATGTTTGCACCAGTTTGGCTAGCATCTGAAGCCGTTTGGTGGCCTTGTTCAACACCGTCCGTTTGTTAACACATAGCTTGTCGTATCTACAAGCCTGTGCTAACAAATCGGACCACAGCATTTCTGCTGACTTGTATGTGGTGGGGAGGATGGGGTTAAATGTGCTGTGTCTGCTCAAGTGTTGCAGTGTGGGGAAGTCCATACTCACTGTTTGCTGAGCGTCCATCTTCTCATTGGGGCCGTACCTCTTCGTCCTAACAGCTGCTTGGAAGAAGTCCTTTTTCTTCTGGATCATTTCTTCCCGACCAGCCGGACTTGTACGCTGCTCCAACGAAGATGGATCTCTTTCAGTGACGTGTCCTCTTCTCCCTCGCAATCACTTGAGCGATGCAGTGACCGTGTAAAGCAAATGGCAAAGAATTAGTTCACAGATAGACAATAGTTTCTCTGCTAAAGATTTTGATCTGCGTTTGGTGCTATAAGGAAGAGTCGCGTTACCTGTCCGAATTATCAGGTCCTAGACGCTCAGACCACTGACCGCGTCTCTCTTGCCTGATAATTCACAGTATAACGGACCTCTAGCCTCAAAACCAAACACAGATTTCAAAATCTAAGCAGTGGGCCTGCCTCGCCAATGTAAAGGGGGAATATTAATCACCAATATTTATGCAAATATTGATAATTGATATTCATAAATAGGAGGAGCCGTCTATTGATGACTCCGCCTATTTATACCTTTTATATAACAAGACAATATTTTCACTATACTTTACACTAATCACTAAGCTAGCTGCATGCGCCTTACTAAACTATCGCTAATAAACACACATTACACAGATAGTTATAAATAAAACAGTATTTATTAATACCTAATACAGTTAAACACGCAATACACTAACAATACGGCACTATAACACAGTACTAAACTACACTACAGTTACCAAATCCCACCCACAAACTAACTATCCAATACACTCACACATATATATTAGCAGCCCACCCACCTGGTTCTACTTACTGTCCCTATGGAGTACGACGAGGGTAAACGGTGGCACTGCAGGGGTGTATGCAGGCCACAGACACTAAGACAGTAATAGGGGTGAGGTACAGTGGAGGTGACCAGGGCTGCACAGCAATGCAAGGGTTAATACCTTGCAAGTGACTCTGGTAGGATTAGGGTGAAGGGGAACTGAAGGGTAGGGATCCAGAAATGCAAGGGTTAATACCCTGCCAGTGAATGCTGGGGTACAGGGGAATGGTAGGGGTGAATACCAGGGAGAGGGATAGTAGGGATGATGGTGGGAGTAGATTGGGGTATGGGGTGTAGGGAAAGGGGGAATGTGGTTGGTACTGCAAGGGCAGAGATACAATGCAGTGCCAGGGTATTTGCAGGGGGTTTCACCAACAGGGGTGGATGCTGCTGGGCAGGAAAGGGGTAAATATGGTTGGCACTGCAAGGGCAGAGATACAATGCCATGCCAGCGTATACTCAGCCATCTCCAGGGGCATATGGGCCTCTCTTCCTTCAGGGACCTGTTCCCATGTGTGGCTCTCTGTAGTCCAGTTCCAAAAGACCCCTCTTCCTGGCTTGAGGCTCCTATATCAGCCTCAGAAACAGCCCACCTCCCCCCTCAGGCATGTGACATCATAGTGTGCCTTCCTAGAGTGGCATGGAGTTTAGCCATGGCGAAGAGGTGTGGAAAACAGGTTTATGATGTCTCTGGTTAGAAAGCCCCCTCACAAACGGTGCCAGAGTCTGATTGTTTGGGGCCTGAACAAAAGAGGACTAGCTACTAATCAGCTGTTATCCTACAGGCTATCAGCACAAGTTTTTCTCTAAACATGGGGGATGAATTGTTGATAAGAGTTGGAATTGCATATATACATAGTACATATTACATATATATATCCACAGATGCTTGGGGCACATCTATAAACACATACAAAACCGGGGGTATGAATGGGCAGCAATAAGCCCACATACACACTGTCATGCTGACATAAGTGTATATACATAGACACGTGTGCAAATACATACACACATATCTATATATACACACACCCTCGCATATACCTGGGGCATCACATACAGGGGACATACATATATCCCCACTTGCCATACAGGGCCAATATATACACGGTCATACAGGAAATATATATATAAAGGGGGCACATTTTCCAGGGACCACATATTTCCCACAGGGGCCACCATGAGCCCCTGTGGGCCACTAAGGGCAGATGTGCGCAGATGCTGGGCAGATCTGCGCACATCATCCTATAAAGTGACCATTAATGCATGCATATATATCATACATGCATGCACGTGTTTGCATGCATATATGTGTGTGTGTGTATATATATATATATATATATATATATATATATATATATATATATATATATATAATTATAATATATGTGTCTCAACCCTTCCTCAACAGTCTCCCTTTCGGTATCTCCTCAGCCCCCAGGGTCGTCTTCAAGGTCATAGTGGAGATAATGGCTCACCTCAGGAAACAAGGTCTAATAATAATGCTGTATTTTGACGACTTCCTAATTTTAGCAGACTCAGAAGAACAGATGCAAAACTACCTCCATGCCTTTCTAAGCCTATTAGAAGATCTGGGTTGGATTGTAAATCTAAAATAAAATCCTGTATTCATCCCCAAACAAGAATAAAATTCTTGGGTATCCTCCTAGACTCAGTCAGTCCTCTTTTCTTCCAGAAAAGAAAATATTGGGCCTGATACAAAAAATAAAAAAATTCCAAAAACAAAAAATTTGCTCAGACATAATGAAGCTGTTGGGAGTTCTGACGTCGTGCATATCCTCAGTTCCTTGGGCACAGTTCCACTCCATAACCTTACAGAACTGGCTATTGAAGGTTTTGGACAAAAGACAGGAATGTCCGGATCTCAGTGCAGGTAAAATCATCCATCACATGGTGGACAGAGGCCTCAAATCTCGACAAGGGCTTGGTCTGACAGAGAATACAATGTATCCAAATTCAAACAGATGCAAGCAAATCTGGTTGGGGAGCATTCATAGAAGGAAACTTCTTTCAAGCTCTCTGGCCAAAGAGCGTTTCGGAAAAATCATCAAACTACAGAAAACTAAAAGCCGTTTGGGAAATGCTAAAAGCTACGTCTGGATGCTTAGAAGGTCATCATATAAAGATTCTCTCCGACAACATAACTATCTTATTTGAGACGACAAGGAGGAACAAGATCACAGGATCTAATGAGGCTGTCGGAAAAAATATTCTCTTGGGGAGAAAGAAACGTAAAATCAACTTCCGCAGTTCACCTTAAGGGTTCTCAAAACCAAATGGTGGACTTCCTGAGCAGGAAAACTCTAGATCAGGGAGAATGGTCTCTGAACCAGGAAACATTCAACCTGATAGGGAAAAAGATGGGGCCCACCAAGTATAGATCTTTTGACCTCAAAAACAAATGCAAAAAGCTGCAATTTCTGCTCCCTAAATTTTAGGGACAACCCTTGGACAATAGATGCTTTCTCCCACACCTGGGATTGGAAGTTGGCTTATGCGTTCCCTCCATTTCAGCTGATCCCCCAAAGTGGTTCAGAAAATCATCCACTACAGACCAAATCTCATTTTGATAACACCATGGTGCTTCGAAGAGGAGCTGGTTCTCGGTTCTCAAAAAACTGTCTATTCAAGACTCTTGGATCCTTCCCTACAGAAAGGACATTCTAACACTGGGTCCATTGATCCATCCACATCCAGAATTCTTCAAGCTGGCAGCCTGGATCCTAAGTCAGAAATCCTAAAGAAACAGTGCTTATCAGACAAAGTGATCTCCACACTCAAAGCCTGTAGGAAAAGATTCACTTTGGCAATTTACCTAAAGATCTGGAAAAAATTCTGCACCTGGTTGGGAGAGACAGATCCAAATAGGTCTCCTCCAAATATACAAAAAATCCTAGAATTCCTTTAACGGGGATTAGACATTGGCCTTCGGCCATCAACCCTAAAAGTACAAATTGCGGCCCTAAGCATATTTTTTGACTCAAATTTGTTATAACATGGATGGATAAAAAGATTCTGCAAGGCAGCCACTCGTTTCAAGCCACTTATCAGACCTCGTGTACCATCGTGGGATTTAAACCTAGTTCTACAAGGCCTAACATCTAGCCCTTTTGAACCTCTGAATGAAGCCTCAGTTAAATTTCTCTCGCTTAAAACAGTCTTCCAGGTAGCCAGAAATTCAGGCCTTATCCATTAGACAACCCTATTTAACGATTAGGGATGATCGCATTATTTTCAGACCAGATCCTGGGTTTTTGCTGAAAGTAGTTTCTGATTTCTATGGAACTCAGGAAATTGTCCTTCCCTCTTTCTGTAATCCCCCAAAAAATCTAAAGGGGGAAAGTTTCTATTCCCTAGATGTTAGACGTATAGTTATGAAGTGTATATAGAAGTCTCTAGGGAGTTCTGAAGAGCTGACAATCTTTTTTAGTCCAGTTTGCAGGCAAAAATAAAGGGAAATCGGCCTCTAAAGCCTCCATTGCCAGGTGGATAAAACAGGCAATCTGGCATTATCGTGTCAAATCTTGCTTGCCCGGTAAAAATTAAGGCTCATTCCACCAGGGCAGTTTCTTATGCCGCAAAAGCAGGTGCATCTTTGGACCATATATGCAAAGCTGTGACCTGGTCAAATGTGCATACATTTATTAAACATTATAGGCTTATCTTTTTGTAGGAAGGTCCTTCAAGCCATAGCCCCCCCCCCTAAGATTATTGATCTGTTAGGTCTCTTATACTATGCCGTCATGGTGGTGAAATGGGAAAAATTGAATTTGACTTACCGGTAATTCCTTTTCCATGAATCCACCATGACTGCACGGAATTCCCACCCAAATAATCTGATATTATCTTTAGTATGAAGGAATACAAAAAAATACAATAATTTGATATCTTATCGGGCACTATAGTAATTTGATAAACACAGAGGTGGATGGTGGGAGGGCGCAATTTAACCTTTGTTTCCTGCCCCTACAGAGGTCAGGGGTCAATCTCATATACTATGCCGTCATGGTGGATTCATGGAAAAGGAATTACCGGTAAGTCTAATTCAATTTATTTGTTTTCAAAAAATGCTTTATTATATAAAACTGAAACATCATAGAAAGTAGACAATATAGAGCAATTAAAAATCATATGTAGCCCAAAATGGTACCAATAAAACTGGCACTTTATCCCGTAGTTTCTAAAATGTGGTCACTTTTTTGAGTTTCTACTGTAGGGGTGCATCAGGGGGGCTTCAAATGGGACATGGCATCTAAAAACCAGTTCAGCTAAATCTGCCTTCCAAAAACCATATAGCGTTCCTTTCCTTCTGCGCCCTGCCGTGTGCCCGTACAGCAGTTTACAATCACATGTGGGGTGTTTCTGTAAACCGCAGAATCAGGGTAATAAATATTAAGTTTTTTGTTTGGCTTTTAACCCTTGCTCTGCTACTGGAAAAAATTGATTAAAATGTAAAATCTGCCAAAATCGTGAAATTCTGAAATTTCTTGTGGAACACCTAAAGGGTTAACAAAGTTTGTAAAATCTGTTTTGAATACCTTGAGGGGTGTAGTTTTCTAAAATGGGGTCATTTTTGGGTGGTTTCTATTATGTAAGCCTCACAAAGTGACTTCAGATCTGAACTGGTCCTTTAAAAAGTGGGTTTTGGAAATTTTCCGAAAAATTTCAAGATTTGCTTGCAAACTTCTAAGCCTTCTAACGTTCCCCAAAAATAAAATGTCATTTTGAAAATGATCTAAACATTAAGTAGACATATGCTGAATGTAAAGTAATGACTATGAGGAGGAAACTCGACAGGCTGCAGTACCCATTGCAACCACTGGGCTGTCACTCATAGACAAATATAGCATAATAGTCTCCTGATAGAGTATCCCAAAGTCCTGCATGGGGACCGTGTGTAGAGGAAGGACAAAGGACACCTGAAATTCTGCACAGATGTGTTCATGTCTCGTGACCCCATCCAGAAGACCCGATAAGGAGGAAAAGCCAAATTCAACTTGTTTTTTACTCAAATATGACTTATTATTTTTTGAACTTTTGGATGGTTAATCCAGAGATGGGTCAAGGTTGGTTCGCACAAGCCCCCAAGCAATTGCAAAACCAGCAGAAATGTTATTGAGGCTTTAGATGTTACTGGAGTGAGAAAACCGTATAAGATCTCTAATATTTTTATGTATATATTATTAGTATTAGTATTAGTATTATTAGTATTATTAGTATTAGTATTAGTAGTAGTATTAGTAGTAGTAGTAGTAGTAGTATTATTAGTAGTATTTGTATTAGTAGTATTTGTATTAGTAGTATTTGTATTAGTATTATTTGTATTAGTATTATTTGTATTAGTATTATTTGTATTAGTATTAGTTGTATTAGTATTAGTTGTATTAGTATTAGTTGTATTAGTATTAGTTGTATTAGTATTAGTTGTATTAGTATTAGTTGTATTAGTATTAGTTGTATTAGTATTAGTTGTATTAGTATTAGTTGTATTAGTATTAGTTGTATTAGTATTAGTTGTATTAGTATTAGTTGTATTAGTATTAGTTGTATTAGTATTAGTTGTATTAGTATTAGTTGTATTAGTATTAGTTGTATTAGTATTAGTTGTATTAGTATTAGTTGTATTAGTATTAGTTGTATTAGTATTTGTAGTATTAGTATTTGTATTAATATTTTTGTCATTTGCAGGACATGTCTCAGCAGACCCTGCGGCATACGTTGTCCATCCTCCTCCCCGGCGTGGATCTGGCCTCATAAAGATGCCTGCGCCTCCCGTTGGGTTCCCTCCCAGCTTTGACACGTTTTCACTTCACCAAATCCTTAAAACGTGAGGCGAGTGCATCTGGCGCCATGTTCTCAGGCCGGACAGACAAGCGGTGCTTCTTCATGTGTTTGGCCGCCTCTCAGCTGCTGTTCATCTTGCTGCTGTATCGGCGTGGAGCCTCCAGCATGTTTCAGGGAATTTTCGGAGCCTACCCTGTATGGGATTATTCGAAAACCCAGGACGTCTACACCAACCTGAGCCTATTCATTCCGGACCCCGAAGCCGTGAAGACTCAGTACTGTCCCATCAGGTCTCCCATACTTGGTAGGTTTCTTATCTATAAATCCTGGTCCAGGCAACTGGTGTGGTGACCACTGAGATTTTGGAGGGTGTCCATGGGTATTTGTGCTGATGAGGTAAAGACGAAGTCTGGCTCAGTTGTCATTCTAGTCCATCCCAAAGGTGTTGGATGGGGCTGAGGTCAGGGTTCTGTGCACCCGCCAAACTTGTCACCCTATGTCATTACAGCTTTGTGCACATGGGCCCCCCGTAAAGTTGGGTGTGACTTTTTAATATTAACCTTGGCTGGAAATAAAGGGCTGAACCCCAGGGAACAACCTCCTCCAATAGCTTACAGTAGGTACTATGCAGTACGGTAGGTAACGTTCTCCAAGCTTCATCCAAACCCATATTCATCCATCAAATTGCGAGATAGAGAGATGGGATTCATCACTACAGGTAATGTTTCCACTACTCCAGAGATGACGTGCTTTACACCCCTCCAGCAGACTCTTGGTATTAAGCATAGGCTTGTGTGCAGCTGCTCCACCATGGAGAACCCATCTCATGAAGCTCCTCAGACAGTTCTTGTGCAGTTCGGATCTCTGTAGTGAGTGATACAACAGAGGATAGGTATTTTTTCACACCAGAAGCTTCAAACACTTGGCCGTCGATGTGCAAGTCCAGGAGAAATCCCCCTTTAAGAGCTCAAAATGCGCGAGCATCTTATCTTTTCCTCGAGAACAGGGTCATCAAAGACCAGAAAGTGCTGTATGTGTCAAACTTGACATCTCGATGGGCTGCTGTCTGGTCTTCTCAGATTACAAGCCTCGGTGACTACATCAGCAGGTTCCCTAGACTCTCCTTCCATCTCCCCATCATGTGAAGGCAGTCTCATTTTTTACACTCATTATGCTTCTTGTTGGGTAAAATGAGAGACAGACGAGCAGGTGCCCCAGGGCAGGAATGGCCATTACCCCCCCCCCACACACACACACACCAAGGAAGGGCAGGAACTAATGTTGGTGAGGAGTAAGGCCCCGGTAGAGATTTCCTATTACCATGACAACAGAAATTGGAGTGCTCAGCCTGGAAAAATAGGTTATCTGAGATTAGAGGGGAGTTTATTAAAACCTTGGTTTCACACAAGTGCCCTGGAGTAAGATGCGCCAAGAGGTGCAGACCTCTCACTAAATTGGCGCATCTTGCGGCAGTCTGTGCACTACAAAAGTAAATCTACACCAGCTGTGGGTGCTTACAAGCTACATCAGTTTTTGGCGTAAATTATAGTAAATATGTCTGTCAGTAGAAGCCATAATTTAGTCAAATAAGGTGACGTAAAATAGAAAAAAAATTTTTTTTGTGAAGACCCCTCATCCTTCAAAATTTGCATTTTTTTTTTTTATCTCTTACCACCCCTTTAATTGCGTAAAGGGGCATGTACCAAGATAAAACTCATATGCACAGGCTAGAGGAGTAGTATCTGATCGGCAGGGGTTTGATAGATGATTATAGTGAGAACGGGGTTCCCTGAATAAATGTGGCTAATGGTTGAGCATGTGCGCTGCAGCTCCATTCATTCTCTATGGAGCTGCCAGAGATGGACCCCTTTTAAGGCGAGATGAAGCACGGTATCTCACTTGTATGCTTTCTATACGACAAGTTGTTTGCTGTGGTTCTGAGCGGTAAAGAATGCGCTGTACCCTCACACATCAGATGCTTTGACAGCGTTTCCCCCTTGGACCTGGCCTACGAAAAGCAGAATGTCCGGCTTAAAGGTCACATCTGACGCCTCACTTACAGAAATGGAAGGTGTTTGGGCTTAAAAGGTCACCGTACAGATGGAGCCGTCAAGAGGGATTTGTCTACTTGCCTCTTTTGTAATGGAAAAACCTCAAAATGAGAGATCGGACTCTGTACACATACAGTGGGGGAAATAATTATTTGACCCCTCACTGATTTTGTAAGTTTGTCCAATGACAAAGAAATGAAAAGTCTCAGAACAGTATCATTTCAATGGTAGGTTTATTGTAACAGTGGCAGATAGCACATCAAAAGGAAAATCGAAAAAATAACTTTAAATAAAAGATAGCAACTGATTTGCATTTCATTGAGTGAAATAAGTATTTGAACCCTCTAACAAAAAAAGACTTAATACTTGGTGGAAAAACCCTGGTTTGCAAGCACAGAGGTCAAACGTTTCTTGTAATTATTGACCAAGTTTGCGCACATTTTAGGAGGAATGTTGGTCCACTCCTCTTTGCAGATCATTTCTAAATCCCTAAGGTTTCGAGGCTGTCTCTGTGCAACTCTGAGCTTGAGCTCCCTCCATAGGTTTTCGATTGGATTAAGGTCCGGAGACTGACTAGGCCACTCCATGACCTTAATGTGCTTCTTCTTGAGCCACTCCTTTGTTGCCTTTGCTGTATGTTTTGGGTCATTGTCGTGCTGGAACACCCATCCACGACCCATTTTCAGTTTCCTGGCAGAGGGAAGGAGGTTGTCGCTCAGGATTTCACGATACATGGCTCCGTCCATTTTCCCGTTTATGCGAATAAGTTGTCCTGTGCCCTTAGCAGAAAAACACCCCAAAGCAAAATGTTTCCACCCCCATGCTTGACGGTGGGGACGGTGTTTTGGGGGTCATAGGCAGCATTTTTCTTCCTCCAAACACAGCGAGTTGAGTTAATGCCAAAGAGCTCTATTTTGGTCTCATCAGACCACAGCACCTTCTCCCAGTCACTCTCTGAATCATTCAGGTGTTCATTGGCAAACTTCAGACGGGCCTGCACATGTGCCTTCCTGAGCAGGGGGACCTTGCGAGCCCTGCAGGATTTTAATCCATTGCGGTGTAATGTGTTTCCAATGGTTTTCTTGGTGACTGTGGTCCCTGCTAATTTGAGGTCATTAACTAACTCCTCCCGTGTAGTTCTAGGATGCTTTTTCACCTTTCTCAGAACCATTGACACCCCACGAGGTGAGATCTTGCGTGGAGCCCCAGAGCGAGGTCGATTGATGGTCATTTTGTGCTCCTTCCATTTTCGAACAATCGCACCAACAGTTGTCACCTTCTCTCCCAGCTTCTTGCTAATGGTTTTGTAGCCCATTCCAGCCTTGTGCAGGTCTACAATTTTGTCTCTGACATCCTTGGACAGCTCTTTGGTCTTTCCCATGTTGGAGAGTTTGGAGTCTGCTTGATTGATTGATTCTGTGGACAGGTGTCTTTTATACAGGTGACTAGTTAAGACAGGTGTCCTTAATGAGGGTGACTAATTGAGTAGAAGTGTCTAACCACTCTGTGGGAGCCAGAACTCTTAATGGTTGGTAGGGGTTCAAATACTTATTTCACTCAATGAAATGCAAATCAGTTGCTATCTTTTATTTAAAGTTATTTTTTCGATTTTCCTTTTGATGTGCTATCTGCCACTGTTACAATAAACCTACCATTGAAATGATACTGTTCTGAGACTTTTCATTTCTTTGTCATTGGACAAACTTACAAAATCAGTGAGGGGTCAAATAATTATTTCCCCCACTGTATATTGAGACTTTTTAACCGTTGGGGGGGATGGGCACTGCTTTCTGGTGGTAGATAAATTTATATTTTCCGTACACCTCCCCAACGGCACTAAGCAGGAGGGTACCCTGCCTCCCAGGGACAGGAAACAACGTAGAGAACAAAGTTTAAAAGCCTCCTCCCCTTTAACTTCTCCAGTTGTTTCCTGTCCCTCGGGGATGAGGTAGAGAACAGACAGGTTCCCTTCTGCTAAATTATTTTCGCTCAGCATTTGGTAAGTAGTCCCTGGCATCCAGGAGGGCTGTAGCAGAGCAGCGGAGTTCCGGGACACGAGACTCTCTTCTAAAAGCTATTAGATCCACCTTGAGCATTGAAGAGTCAAAAGAAACCCAGACTGTTCAGGATCAAATGTTGAAGGAGCTAGGGATCAAATGTTGAAGGAGCTAGGGGATAGGAAGAAAAGAGTATTCCTGGTCCATGACAACATTAAAAAACGTATTTCTTAAGAGTGGAAGGATCCTGAAAACAAGAGCTGGTGCTTTCTAAAGTATTTAAAAGAAAATATCCCTTCAATGAAGATTACTCCGTCCACTGGGATAAGACTCTCGGGGTAGATGCCAGAATTTCCAAAAAAGCATTCCTACCGTTTAAAGACGTTGGGCTCTTGAAAGACAGTATGGATAAGAAGTGTGAATCAGTGCTAAAAAGATCCTGGGAATCTAATACCGCTATGTTAAGACCAAGCATCGCAGCCACTTACACAGCCAGGTCCCTATCCTTGAGGTTGTCTCAGCTGGAGGAACATTTGGTCTCAGGCACTCCTAGAGAAGACATTTTATCTTCTCTGCCGGTTTTGAAAAAAGGTTCACATTTTTTAGCTGATGCCTCTGCAGACCTTAACCACTTAAGGACCACAGGTTTATACCCCCCTAAAGACCAGGCCCTTTTTTACAAATCGGCACTCCACAACTTTAGCGGTTTATTGCTCGGTCATGCAACTTACCACCCAAATGAATTTTACCTCCTTTTCTTCTCACTAATAGAGCTTTCATTTGGTGGTATTTCATTGCTGCTGACATTTTTACTTTTTTTGTTATTAATCGAAATTTAACGATTTTTTTGCAAAAAAATGAAATTTTTCAGTTGTAAAATTTATCTCAAAGTTTATTGTTCTACATGTCTTTGATAAAAAAAAAAAAATGGGTAAAAAAAAAAAAATGGTTTGGGTAAAAGTTATAGCGTTTACAAACTATGGTACAAAAATGTGAATTTCCGCTTTTTGAAGCAGCTCTGACTTTCTGAGCACCTGTCATGTTTCCTGAGGTTCTACAATGCCCAGACAGTACAAACACCCCACAAATTACCCCATTTCGGAAAGTAGACACCCTAAGGTATTCGCTGATGGGCATAGTGAGTTCATAGAACTTTTTATTTTTTGTCACAAGTTAGTGGAAAATGATGATTTTTATTTTTATTTATTTATTTTTTTTTTTTTTCTTACAAAGTCTCATATTCCACTAACTTGTGACAAAAAATAAAAACTTCTATGAACTCACTATGCCCATCAGCGAATACCTTGGGGTGTCTTCTTTCCAAAATGGGGTCACTTGTGGGGTAGTTATACTGCCCTGGCATTCTAGGGGCCCAAATGTGTGGTAAGTAGTTTGAAATCAAAATGTGTAAAAAATGACCGGTGAAATCCGAAAGGTGCTCATTGGAATGTGGGCCCCTTTGCCCACCTAGGCTGCAAAAAAGTGCCACACATGTGGTATCACCGTACTCAGGAGAAGTTGGAATGTGTTTTGGGGTGTCATTTTACATATACCCATGCTGGGTGAGATAAATATCTTGGTCAAATGCCAACTTTGTATAAAAAAAATGGGAAAAGTTGTCTTTTGCCAAGATATTTCTCTCACCCAGCATGGGTATATGTAAAATGACACATTCCCCAACTTCTCCTGAGTACGGAGATACCACATGTGTGACACTTTTTTGCAGCCTAGGTGGGCAAAGGGGCCCATATTCCAAAGAGCACCTTTCGGATTTCACCGGTCATTTTTTACACATTTTGATTTCAAACTTATTACCACACATTTGGGCCCCTAGAATGCCAGGGCAGTATAACTACCCCACAAGTGACCACATTTTGGAAAGAAGACACCCCCAGGTATTCGCTGATGGGCATAGTGAGTTCATAGAAGTTTTTATTTTTTGTCACAAGTTAGTGGAATATGAGACTTTGTAAGGAAAAAAAATAAAAAATCATCATTTTCCGCTAACTTGTGACAAAAAATATAAAATTCTAGGAACTCGCCATGCCCCTCACGGAATACCTGGGGGTGTCTTCTTTCCAAAATGGGGTCACTTGTGGGGTAGTTATACTGCCCTGGCATTTTCCAGGGGCCCTAATGTGTGGTAAGTAGGTAAATGACCTGTGAAATCCTAAAGGTGCTCTTTGGAATGTGGGCCCCTTTGCCCACCTAGGCTGCAAAAAAGTGTCACATGTGGTATCGCCGTATTCAGGAGAAGTTGGGCAATGTGTTTTGGGGTGTCTTTTTACATATACTCATGCTGGGTGAGAAATATCTCGGCAAAAGACAACTTTTCCCATTTTTTTTCTACAAAGTTGGCATTTGACCAAGATATTTATCTCACCCAGCATGGGTATATGTGAAATGACACCCCAAAACACTTTGCCCAACTTCTCTTGAGTACGGCGATACCAGATGTGTGACACTTTTTTGCAGCCTAGATGCGCAAAGGGGCCCACATTCCTTTTATGAGGGCATTTTTAGACATTTGGATCCCAGACTTCTTCTCATGCTTTAGGGCCCCTAAAATGCCAGGGCAGTATAAATACCCCACATGTGACCCCATTTTGGAAAGAAGACACCCCAAGGTATTCAATGAGGGGCATGGCGAGTTCATAGAAATTTATTTTTTTTTGGCACAAGTTAGCGGAAATTGATTTTATTTTATTTTTTCTCACAAAGTCTCCCTTTCCGCTAACTTGGGACAAAAATTTCAATCTTTCATGGACTCAATATGCCCCTCACGGAATACCTGGGGGTGTCTTCTTTCCGAAATGGGGTCACATGTGGGGTATTTATACTGCCCTGGAATTCTAGGGGCCCTAAAGCGTGAGAAGAAGTCTGGAATAAATGTCTAAAAAATTTTACGCATTTGGATTCCGTGAGGGGTATGGTGAGTTCATGTGAGATTTTATTTTTGGACACAAGTTAGTAGAATGAGACTTTGTAAGAAAAAAAAAATTCCGCTAACTTGGGCCAAAAAAATGTCTGAATGGAGCCTTACAGAGGGGTGATCAATGACAGGGGGGTGGTCAATGACAGGGGGTGATCAGGGAGTCTATATGGGGTGATCACCCCCCTGTCATTGATCACCCCCCTATAAGGCTCCATTCAGATGTCCGTATGTGTTTTGCGGATCCGATCCATGTATCCGTGGATCCGTAAAAATCATACGAACATCTGAATGCAGCATGACAGGGGGGTGATCAGGGAGTCTATATGGGGTGATCACCCCCCCCTGGAAGGCTCCAGGGAGACGCCTGTATGTGTTTTGCGTATCCGATCCATCTATCAGTGGATCCGTAAAAATCATGCGGACATCTGAATGGAGCTTTACAGGGGGGTGATCAATGACAGGGGGGTGATCAGGGAGTCTATATGGGGTGATCACCACAGTCATTGATCACGCCCCTGTAAGGCTCCATTCAGACGTCCGTATGCGTTTTGCGGATCCGATCCATCTATCAGTGGATCTGTAAAAATCATGCGGACATCTGAATGGAGCTTTACAGGGGGGTGATCAATGACAGGGGGGTGATCAATGACAGGGGGGTGATCAGGGAGTCTATATGGGGTGATCAGGGTGATCAAGGGTGAATAAGGGGTTAATAAGTGACAGGGGGGGGTGGTGTAGTGTAGTGGTGCTTGGTGCAACATATTACTGAGCTGCCTGTGTCCTCTGGTGGTCGATCCAAACAAAGGGGACCACCAGAGGACCAGGTAGCAGGTATATTAGATGCTGTTATCAAAACAGCGTCTAATATACCTGTTAGGGGTTAAAAAAATCACATCTCCAGCCTGCCAGCGAACGATGGCCGCTGGCAGGCTGGAGATCCACTCTCTTACCTTCCGTTCCTGTGAGCCTCTTATTAGAAAAGGAAGCAGTTATTCCAGTCCCAGAAGACCAGATGGGGAGAGGCTTCTACTCCCCAATATTCCTAGTGAAAAAAACAAACTACTCCTTCAGAGCTATTATGAACCTAAAATACCTCAACAGGTTCGTCCAATACAAGAAGTTCAAGATGGAGACTGAAGTCAACAATCAATTTGTTAACACAGGATTGCTTTATAGCAGACGCCTACTACTATGTACCAATTTATCGAAAGCATCAGAAATATCTACGATTCAGTCTTCTTGAAAGACCACCTAATACATCTACAGTTTCAAGTTCTACCATTCAGCCTGGCATCATCTCCGAGGGTGTTTACAAAAATGGTAGCGGAGATATGAAGTTTTTTTTCATCAGAAAGAGAGAATTTTTATCACATACCTAGACTATTTCCTCATTTCAGCATCCTCAGATACTTCTACAAGATCATTTGAGGACTGTTCTAGATGTTCTCCAGTCTCTAGGCTGGAAGCTGAATTTAGAAAAATCTGATCTAACACCCAACAGGGTAAAGGTCTTTTTGGGTATTCAGATGGATTCCCATCAAATGACCTCCCTTTCTTCCAGAATCAAAGAAGACCTTAATTCAAAGATCTCAGCATTTCAGCAGCTCAAAAGTTTCCTTCAGGAGGATCATGAGAATTCTGGGGCTTATGACTTCAACAATTCCAGCGATCAAGTGGGCTCAGTTCCACGGAAGACCATTGCAGGAATTTCTCCTAAAACATTGGAACAGAAGTTTGCTTTCACTGGACAGGTCAGTGACCCTCTCCCCAAAAATGAAGAACTCCCTTAATTGGTGGCTGAACATGCCGAACTTGAACCAAGGAGTTCCTTGGCAGACCACAAACCTAGTGGTCATAACGGACGCAAGTGGGTCAGGTTGGGGGGCCCACTGCAGAGAACTAGTACAAGGAACATGGGACCCAGACGTTCTCCCCTTATCCTTAAATGGGCTACTGGCAGTATTTTTGGCTCTAAAGGCCGTTTTACCAGATATTCGCTTCCAGAATTTCAAGATCCTCTTAGACAACAGCACTACTGTTGTATATCTAAGCAAGCAGGGGTGCACGAGAAGCAGAACTCTGTGCCAGATTGCATCCCAGATTTTTTCCTGCGCCGAGACGCACATAGTCAATCTCCTCAGTCCATCTAAGAGGAGAAGAGAACATTCTGGCAGACTTCCTGAGCAGAAGGAGGTTATTTCCAGGAGAGTGGAGCCTCAAGAGAACAGTTTTTGAAAATTTGCAGCAAATGGGGACATCCGACGGTGGACCTTTTCCGCTTCTCAGAGAAGCAAACTGATCTATTTTATTCCCCCTCATTCAGGGACAACCCAACGAGAGTGGATGCCTTTTCAGGTCCTTGGCTGCCAGGTCTTCTATATGCCTTCCCACCAATCCAATTAATCCCAAAGGTCCTAACGAAGATTGCAGAAGAACGCTCTCACGTAATCCTGATTGCTCCATATTGGCCAAAAAGGGTGTGGTTTCCCCTGCTTCTGAGTCTTTCCAGAAAGAGGTACTGGATTCTTTCTCAGATTTTGCCCATTCTGCTTCAAGGTCCGGCCTGGCACCCAACAATCAACCAGTTAAAACTCACTGCCTGGAATTTTTCTTTCTCAGATCCCGCCCATTCTGCTTCAAGGTCCGGCCTGGCACCCTACAATCAACCAGTTAAAACTCACTGCCTGGAATTTGAACGGTCTATCCTAAAGTCAAAAGGGTTATCAGATGCCGTCATCAACACTCTTCTTTCCAGCAGAAAACAGTCATGTCCAACATCTATCTCAGGACTCCTGGAATCCTACTTTACCACCAGATACTAAGGTAATGTTAGACTTTTTGCAAAAAAGTCTTGACAAAGGACTGAGTTGGCACCATTAAGGTCCAGATAGCTGCTCTTAGTGCCTTTTGTATGGAAGTCAGGTTGGCCGAGTTGGATTTGATCAAGAGGTTCATTTAATAGGGCAAGTAGACTGCATCCTGTTCATAGGTCCACGATTCCTCCCTGGGATCTTAACCTGGTCCTTTCTGTCTTGATGGATCATCCCTTTGAGCCTCTTGACTGAATCTTTCTGACTCCTATCCCTAAAAACTGACTTTCTTTTAGCCATCACCTCGGCTAGGAGAATCAGAGAAATTCAAGCCTTGTCCTGTAGGCCTCGGTATCTTAATATTTTGGAAGACTGAATTGTGCTAAGACATGAGCCTTTCTTACCAAAAGTGTTTTTGAAATTTCACTGGCAGCAGGAAATCTCGTTGCCTACATTCTGCGCCCAAGCAAAATCATTGAAGGAATTGAAGTTTCATCATTTGGATGTGCGTAGATGTGTGCTGCCTTATCTGGATTCTACGAAAGAACGAAGGAAAACCAACCATCTGCTGGTCCAGTACACAGGACAAAATAAGGGGCAGGCAGCTTCAAAAGCTACCATCGCTCGCTGGATTAAAATGACTCAGCATGGCATATATAGAAACAGGACTCACTCCACCCGCTGAATTGAAAGCTCATTCTACAAGAGCAGTGTCGACCTTTTTGGGCAGAAAATGCCTCGGCGTCTTTGTCTCAAATCTGCAAGGCAGCAACCTGGTCTAGTCCAACGTTTTTTAATCACTATAAAAGTCCAACCGGAAGTTTTGTCTGCAGCAGTCCCTCCCTAGTCTGATTTCTTTGGTAATCCTCCTGCTTAGTGCCGTTGGGGAGGCGTACGGAAAAGATCATGATTACTCTTACCGGTAATTGGGTTTTCCGTATAGCCTCCAACGGCTTTTTTTTTTTTTTCTTTTTTTCTTCTTTTTTTTTTTTTTTCACCCTGATACTTTTCGATTTATGTTATGTGCTATTAACTAAAAAAATGTATCTCCCAAAATAAAATTTTCTTCAGCATCATCCTGAGTTCTTAGGTATTTACCGGAGAAGGTAAAGGGGAGGAGGCTTTTAAACTTTGTTCTCGACGTTGTTTCTTGTCCCTGGGAGGCGGGGTACCCTCCTGCTTAGTGCCGTTGTGGAGGCTATACGGAAAATCCAATTACCGGTAAGAGTAATCATAATCTTTTATTGCTTAAAGGGGTTGCTGCTTTGGGGGGTCCCCCCCCCCCCCCTTTTTTTCTTTCCCGTTATGAGGATCACCCGAAAATGAGACGGACGACATGTGAGGGTGTGCTATAGTCAATTGCAGAATACTGGTGCGAGCACTCTAGTAGCAGACCTTCTAGAATGCCCAGGAGAGACAAGCATGATGAATGCAGTATACAAGGGGTTAAATCCAGAGACAAGCCAGAGTCTATACCAGGAGAGTAGTCAGCATCCACTAGGCTAATCCAAACAAGCCAGAAGTAAAAAAATAAAATAAAAATAAAAATAGAAAAGTCTGAGTAATGATATGAAACGGGTGACTTTAATCCCCAAATCCCCCGCCTGGCTCCAGGATTGGCCACGGAGTCAGAAACTATATTTACTGTTTTCAGTCACTAACTGGTCCATCATCAGGATAGTATAGGTCATCAATATCAGATCAGCAGGAGCCGACACTCCTACCGAACGGCTGTTTAAAGAGAACACAGTGCTGGTGCAAGCGCTGTGTTCTCTTCTCGGTTTGCCGTTGACATTGCAACAACCGACCAGCTGCTTGAAGAGAACGCGGCGCTCATGGTCTCCATTTCACAACTCCGCCGTCCCATTCCCTTCAATGGGACAGCTCCTTCCTAGTCAAGTTAATAGGATTGAGCTGTCCCATTGAAGTGAATTGGCACTGCGAAGCTGTGATTACATCTGCTGGCTGCTGCAGTGTCGACGGTTAACGGATCTGATGTTGATGAGCTATCCTGAGGATAGGTCATCAATATAACAAAAGCGGGCAACCTCTTTAACTGGAGTGGAAAGCTGCGGTAACTGAATGGATAGTTTTTGTTTTTTGCAACCTGCAAATCCAGAAAATTAGCTCCCGACCCACAATCAACAAAACCCTTACACACAACCATATTTTCAGAATAAAAAAAAAAAGAAAACTGGCAACAAAACATTCTTGGAAAGAATGGGGAAATACCTGGCTGCCTAGGTGGTCTTCCCTAGAGGTTTGCGTTTTGCCAGATTGGAACAATTCTTGAGCATATGGCCAGCATCTCCATAGTAAAAGAACAGGACTTGCCGCTGCTGGGCTGACATGGTGGATCCTAGCTGCATAAGTTCCTCAGAAGACAAGGAATGGACCTTTTGGCTTTCAGTGGAGTAGGCTGCAAAGAAATGAACTCCTTTTTGTTTATGCTTCTTTAGACATCTATCACTTTTGATGGCTAGAGTCATAGCTTCCTTGAAGGACATCTCTGCAAATAATATAACACGATCCTTTAAGCGCTCGGATAAACCTTGATGGAAATTACAAGGAAGAGCTAGGTTATTCCACTGGGAAGCAATAGACAATCTCCTAAATTCAGAACAGTAATCTTCAACAGGGCGATCACCCTGCCAAAGAGATTAGCTTCAGCCAGGGACTTGTGATTGGGTTTGTCAGATGGCAAACCCAAAGCTGCAAAAAAAAGTCTGCAGATTTCAGTTCAGGGGCATTAAGATCCAGAGAAAAGGACCAGACCTGAGAATCTCCTGTAAAAGAGGCATAACGAATCCCAGTCATTGCTGCTAAATTCCTGGTGAAAGAGGCCTCAAACGGAAATACAGCTTGCAACTCTCCTGAAATGGTACAAAATATTTTCCCATCATCAGAAAATCGACAAGTAAGGTTTACCTTTTTATGTAGCTGGATCTGGAATGGTGCCTGCAGTAACATTTTGTCCAAGCACGTGAGGTCTCTTGGATGTTGAAGTCTTTTCAGCCAGGACCAGTTGGGTTAAGCCCTGTATTTGGTCCACAAGACCATGAATCTGCTCCATACTGTGCCTGTGAGATGTACCGCTAATGAACCCAAAAACTGCCACCAGTCTTCTGAAACCTCTCCAGGTAGTATGAAACTAAGGCTGCCCTTAGGTATTCACCAGAATCCACCATCATACAGGATCACTTGGCTGCTAGGGACCCAGAATACATCTGCAGAGCTTGGGCACATTACTAGCAGACCTTCTAGAATGACCATGGAGAGAAAATAGAAGTAAACAAGCAGGGACAAAAAACAGGAGTGATTAACGTGAATAATGCGGTACATAAGCGGTTAAATCCAGAGACAAGCCAGGGTTGATCTCCAGGAGAGTAGAAGAAAGCAGCAGCTGACTTAAATCCTCTGCCTAGCTCCAGGATTGGACAGACAAGATACCTGATTGGCTCGGTTTCCAGTCACACTGCCAGGTCCAGGAACCAGAGATTGTCTGGTCAGCATGGCAACTCTCCCCGTACAGCCCTGCATAGTGATGGGAGGTGAACTCCTGATATGACAAGTGTTCAATTCCCCTGCAGCTCCCCAACAGGAGAAATGATGCATTACATGGTGCTTGTTGAAATAATTGGGCTGTCCGTGTAAGGCTCTAGCAACATAATGGACGCTAGCAGAATCCGACAGACCGATTTTTACCTCCTCTGAGGTGCACACTGTGTGGCCATATACACTGAACAAAAATATAAACTCAACACTTTCGGTTTTGCTCCCATTTTTCATGAGCTGAACTTAAAGATCTGAAACATGTTCTACATACACAAGACCCATTACTCTCAAATATTGTTCACAAATCTGTCTAAATCTGTGTTAGTGAACACTTCTCCTTTGCCGAGATAATCCATCCCACCTCTCAGGTGTGGCATATCAAGGTGTTTATTAGACAGCATGAATATCGCACAGGTGTGCCTTAGACTGCCCACAATAAAGGCCACTCTGAAATGTGCACAGTTTTGCCTTACGGGGGGAACCATTTGCCTCATGCAGTGTAACACATCTCCGTCGCATAGAGTTGATCAGGTTGTTGATTGTGGCCTGTGAAATGTTGGTCCACTCCTCTGTGCGAAGTTGCAGAATATTGGCAGAAACTGTAACACGCTGTCGTATACGACGATCCAGAGCATCCCAAACATGCTCAATGGGTGACATGTCCGGTGAGTATGCTGGCCATGCAAGAACTGGGATGTTTTCAGCTTCCAGGAATTGTGTACAGATCCTTGCAATATGGGGCCGTGCATTATCAGGCTGCAACATGAGGTGATGGTCGTGGATGAATGGCACAACAATGGGCCTCAGGATCTCGTCACAGTATCTCTGTGCATTCAAAATGTCATCAATAAAATGCACCTGTGTTTGTTGTCCATAACATACGCCTGCCCATACGATAACCCCACCGCCACCATGGGCCCCTCGATCCACAACGTTGATGTCAGCAAACCGCTCACCCACACGACGCCACACACTGTCTGCCATCTGCCCTGAACAGTGAAAACCGTGACTCTTCCGTGAACAGAACGCCTCTCCAACGTGCCAGACGCCATCGAATGTGAGCATTTGCCCACTCAAGTCGGTTACGACGATTAACTGCAGTCGGGTCCAGACCCTGATGAGGACGACGAGTATGTAGATGAGCTTCCCTGAGACTATTTCTGACAGTTTGTGTAGAAATTCTTTGGTTATGCAAACAGATTGTTGCTGCAGCTGTCCGGGTGACTGGTCTCAGACGATCATGGAGGTGAACATGCTGGATGTGGAGGTCCTGGGCTGGTGTGGTTACACGTGGTCTGCGGTTGTGAGGCCGGTTGGATGTACTGCCAAATTCTCAAACACCTTTTAGAGACGGCTTATGGTAGAGAAATGAACATTCATTGCACGGGCAACAGCTCTGGTAGACATTCCTGCAGTCAGCATGCCAATTGCATTGTGCTGTGTGATCAAACTGCACATTTCAGAGTGACCTTTTATTGTGAGCAGTCTAAGGCACACCTGTGCAATATGCATGCGGTCTAATCATCACCTTGATATGCCACACCTGTGAGGTGGGATGGATTATCTCGGCAAAGGAGAAGTGCTCACTAACACAGATTAAGACAGATTTGTGAACAATATTGGAGAGTAATGGGTCTTTTGTTTTTGTAGAAAATGTTTCAGATCTTTGAGTTCAGCTCATGCAAAATGCGAGCAAAACCGAAAGTGTTGCGTTTATATTTTTGTTCAGTGTATGTTGAATGGAGCAGCATGGTGTGTACTCGACCACTGATCTGGCGGTATTGTAGTGTTACATGGCAGTCATTCAGATGGTCAGCCAAGGGTAGTTTGAGTTTTCCTTAGTGGGACAGCTCTACTTTCTGGCTCACAGGGCATACGGACATCGTAAACTCCCTCTAATAGGACATATAGATTGGGGTTATCTTTGTAAGTCAACCCATTTAAGCTGCTGATTGACATTAGATGGCCGTACAGATTAAATAGACCCGCTCTGTGCTCCAGGAGTGGACCCCATTGACTGTAATAAGTTCCATCAAGTTTCCATCGTGGCGTCCATCATTTTGTACAGAATCTTACACTACAGACAGGACACATTTTTCATCTTCTGGAAGCAAATGGCAAAGGTTCCCATTCACTAAAAACAAGCAGATACTGAAAACTGTGAGGAATTCCCGTATGTTTTGCTCTATAAGACGCATCGGACCATATGACACTCCTAAGATATAGAGGAGGAAAATAAGAAAATATTATTTTGTAAGACCTCAAATCTGACCCCCCAATTCCTTATCAGATCCCAAGATCCTTCAAACCTCAAATCAGACCTAAAACAATACATGAACTTGCCTCTCCTGTTCCAGATGGCACTGCCACTCTGCGGATCCAGCGGTGTCTCCTGCACTCACCACTTCCTTGTCTTCTGAGTGCCGCGCTGCACTGTGGCCTCACACGTCACAGCGTCATGTCATAGTGCACGTAGGACCACACTGTCCTGATGCTGTTCACAGTCCGGACACATGCAGTGCCCAGAAGAAAACAAGGGAGTGGTGAGTACAGCCATTGCTAGCAGCGCTACACTCATCATTCCCTGTGTCTCCTGCATACTAATGACCTTTTCTATAATGGAAGCGCTCATTAGTTTTCGCTCCATAAGATGCATTGACCTTTTTACAGTGCATCTTATGGGGCAAAAAATATAGTAATATTGTATATAAAATGTATCAATGTTGCTTAATGTGTTCCATTGTGAGTTGGATACATTTGTTGAAGCTGAACGACCTCTTTAAAGGGTTTCTCCACTGCAACGTTCCCTCCCTTTTAGGATTCTTGGACTATAAGAACATCATAAAGTGTCCCCTTCTTGGACCCCCAGCGATCAGCTGTAATCGTTGGGGAAACCTGGCAATAAGTGTTCTCTGCAGCGCAACCACAGGGAATAGGAAGCATTACACATTGTCCATTCACATCAATGGACAGTATGTAATACAGGACAGGTCCTCCAGAGACGTGCTTGTTTTAACCGAGGTCAAACTCTGAGGATCATGAACAGAGAAGCCCCTCTAATAACGGGCTATCTAGCTTCCTAAAAAGTATTCCCTATCCTCAGGACAGGATTCGATTTGGTGAGCATCCGACTTTCGGGAAGGAGCATATAGACAAAACTATTATTTTTTAAAGATTTACAATACTTGCCCCACGTTTGGTAATGCTTGGTTGATCATGGGTGCTGTCAGCTGCGGTATTCATGGCATCCTAAATGCTAATCTGTTTCGAGACAATTTAGCATCTATATCTCTATTTCCTTGCACCTCTGAGTCTGTTCTGCTTCGGCCACGTGCTCCTCATCACCCTTTTTTTCACACTTGGTATCATTCATTAGCAGTTCTAAGTTACACTCACCTAAAGAATTATTAGGAACACCTGTTCTATTTCTCATTATTGCAATTCTCTAGTCAACCAATCACATGGCAGTTGCTCCAATGCATTTAGGGGTGTGGTCCTGGTCAAGACAATCTCCTGAACTCCAAACTGAATGTCAGAATGGGAAAGAAAGGTGATTTAAGCAATTTTGAGCGTGGCATGGTTGTTGGTGCCAGACGGGCCGGTCTGAGTATTTCACAATCTGCTCAGTTACTGGGATTTTCACGCACAACCATTTCTAGGGTTTACAAAGAATGGTGTGAAAAGGGAAAAACATCCAGTATGCGGCTGTCCTGTGGGCGAAAATGCCTTGTGGAGGCTAGAGGTCAGAGGAGAATGGGCCGACTGATTCAAGCTGATAGCAGAGCAACATTGACTGAAATAACCACTCGTTACAACCGAGGTATTCAGCAAAGCATTTGTGAAGCCACAACATGCACAACCTTGAGGCGGATGGGCTACAACAGCAGAAGACCCCACCGGGGACCACTTATCTCCACTACAAATAGGAAAAAGAGGCTACAATTTGCACGAGCTCACCAAAATTGGACTGTTGAAGACTGGAAAAATGTTGCCTGGTCTGATGAGTCTCGATTTCTGTTGAGACATTCAAATGGTAGAGTCCGAATTTGGCGTAAACAGAATGAGAACATGTATCCATCCTCTGATGGCTACTTCCAGCAGGATAATGCACCATGTCACAAAGCTCGAATCATTTCAAATTGGTTTCTTGAACATGACAATGAGTTCACTGTACTAAAATGGCCCCCACAGTCAGCAGATCTCAACCCAATAGAGCATCTTTGGGATGTGGTGGAACGGGAGCTTCGTGCCCTGGATGTGCATCCCTCAAATCTCCATCAACTGCAAGAAGCTATCCTCTCAATATGGGCCAACATTTCTAAAGAATGCTATCAGCACCTTGTTGAATCAATTAAGGCAGTTCTGAAGTCAAAAGGGGGTCCAACACCGTATTAGTATGGTGGTCCTAATAATTCTTTAGGTGAGTGTATATAAATCCAAGATATCTGGTCATTTCTGTGCAACATCTTAAGGTGCACTTACACGGGCTGAGCTAAAGCCGATTGTCAGAAAGGAAGCATTCCTTCTCGACACTCTGCTGCTCGCTCAGTGGAGGTGATCGCTGCATTTACATGCAGCCATCACCTCCACAGTATAAGGACGAGTGGTCCCTATTGTGATTGCTCGTCCTTATGCAGCTGCATTGTTTCTGGGCAGCAGATTGTGCTGTCTGAACAGCAATAAATGATACTTTACGTGCCTGCACTAACTATTCTTTCACCCAATGAACGAGCGTTTTGTGGCACCCTTACATGGGCAGGTTATGGGGAACGAGCATTCTCGGGAATGTTCATTCCTAATCTGCCCGATTTTATCTGGACTTGTATATCCACCTTCAAGTGCAACTAGTAAGTACATAAAAGTGAACAAAAGTCATCATACATGAGCCATTTTTTTTCCCTCTACATTTTAAAGAACTAACTATGCTTTATGTAGTCCATAATTATTCCTTCCATATCCCACATAATATTTCATTACCCCTACACTCAGCAATGACCTCCTTATCTCTCCATCCCTTCATGCTGATCTCCTTCTAAACATTAAAACTTTGCCCTCTAAACCCACTCAGCTGCATCATGCCTTATCCTACCCTCACCTGCTATCCCACTCTACTTCTTCGGACTACTGGAGACCTCTTTTCATATCCTGGACCCCCTTGTCTAATCTCGCTTCTATCACCGAGCCCCTACCACTAACTGCTTTCATTACTCTAACCTCATACCCATTCATCTGACTCCTGGAGCACTATGGAACTTGCGTTCTGTTTTGCAATAAGCTTTCCTACATCCATCAGCTCTTAATTTCCCCAAAAATTACCCTACTTGGTCTCACAGAAACATGGCTGAAACCCTCTGACACAGCCACACTCTGCTAGGAAAAACTGCAATTTACCCACACTCCCTGTGCGGACAGACTTGGTGGTCGTGTTGGCCTCCTATCAGGTAACTGCTTATTCCACCCATCTCTACTTTTCGTCAACCTCCATTCTTTTGAAGTTTACTCTGTCCGCTTCTACTCAACCTCCAAATAGCCATAATCTGTCGTCCACCAGGCCCCGCTACAACCTTTCTTGACCACTTCAATACCTGGCTGCTACACTTCTCAGGTCATCTTCCCACCATCATGGGGGATTTGAGCATCCCTGTTGACACATGCCACTCAACTGCCTCAAAACTCCTATCTCTTACTACTTCCTTTTGGCCTCACACAATGGTCCTCCACAGCCACCCAGCAAGATGGACACACACTAGACCTTATTTTCACCCACCTCTGCTCCCCATCTAAACTCTGGTCTCTCCCCCTCTATGACCACAACCTTTTTATTGTCAACCATACACTTCAGCTGCTCTGCCTGTCCATAAACTACCTTGTACGAACCTCAAACCTCTCGATTCACACACTCTTGTCACGGGCAGTGACAATCACTGTGTCAACCATCTAGTGTGATCTAGAGCTAATCCTAAGGGCGTTATCCTGGCATTCCCTTGGTCTTCACCTTTTAACCCGTATACAGGCATCTGGACTTCGCTGCAGGTGAGCCACCAGGCCACTTCCTCCTGGAGTAGTCCAGGTGTCGTTGGCAGCTGACCTACGAGGGTTAGAGACACCTGTGCAAAGCACCAAGGCATCAGGCAATTCTCGTAGTCAGTAGCAGGCAGAGATTGTGCAGATGCGTGAAACCTGTTCAAGGTCAGCGCAGGCAGCAGAGGGTCAATATGGTAGGCATGCATGAGTTTGGTCAGGCAGTGGAGGGTCAGAATCGGTAAACTAGCAGAGGTCCTTTCACAGGGACTAGCAAGGTAGCTACACCTGTTGCTCAGGCACCCTCAACCAGGCAGGGAATAGATCATGGTGTACGTGTGCTGGACTTAATAGTTAGCAAGAGCACACTCGTAGCCTCATGAGAGAGGAAAGAGGGGCCTCTCCTTGGCTTTTACGGAGTGGAAACTGGTGGATCTGGATCCTTCGGATCACAGCAGCAGAAGAGTCAAAGATGCAGTGTCCCTGCCCACCCCAGACCTAGGAATTAGCTATCCCATAGAACTGAATGGGACGGCTTCTTGTAATTACACCTGCTCACCGCTGCGATGTTGATGGCAGGTAAACAATGAATAGAAGGCTGTGCAGGCACTGCACGCAGCCTTCTCTTCAACCACATGATCGGTGGCAGTGCCGGGTGTTGGACCCCCTGAGGATAGGTCATCAATAAATAAAATCTCTAAACCTCTTTAATACTTTTATCTCTATACTCCGTCCCCTGGTGCCCCATCTCGCATCCCTCATCTCTGCTGAAGAGTTTGCCTCATATTTTATACATAAAAATCTGAGAACGCTTCAACCAACAATCCCTGCAACCCCTCTACACAACTACTCAGTGCCCACATACCTCAATTTACCACCATTACTGAGGAAAAGCTTTCCACCTTAAAGCTCCTGTCACCATGATCAACCCTATTAAGTCATGCATGCAGTTTGGTATATATCCATGGCCACACTGCTGAGAAACACATTTTTATTTATATACTAATGACCTAACTGGAGCACCAAGGGGCTGGCCAAAGCTCTTGGAGCACCAGTTTGTTACTCATTCACCTTTTAGTCCCTCCTTCCCCCTTTCCTGTGGATTGACAGCGCTAGACATCGGGTATACCTATGTCTCTGGTGCCTGTTCTTCCGGTCCCACTGCTCGCCGAGTGCTGAGACTTGTCACCTGTGCTGCGCTCTATCTCCTGGTCTCGTCTCTTGCTCAGTGCTGTAGGAGAACAAGCTCTGAGACCTGTCGTCATCTGTGCCGGCGCTGTATCTTTTGGGCTTGGCGCTTGATCAGCAGAACTCTTGACACACTGACCAAGTGCGGAGCCCCGGGTTCAACTACCCGTTCTTGGTTTCTTTGGTTGTGACTTGGGCTTTCTTCTTTTTAGTTGGTCCTTTAACCATAACGCTCAACAAGCCGCCAAGTTTGAAGAAGATCCAGATGAAGAACCGCTATGTGACGTCTGGAGGTAGCTTCAGCCCCAGGCACTGCTTTGGAAGGTACCGCACAGCTGTAATTATACCACACAGGAACAGAGAGTCTCACCTCCGAAGCTTGCTCTACTACCTTCACCCCTTCCTGCAACGCCAACAGCTGCACTACACAATATTTGTGGTCCATCAGGTAACGTGCATTTCTCAGCATCGTCTCTTGTAAATTTTATAGGTTTCTTGGTTTGAAGTTCTTGGTTCAGGTCAGAGGTCCCCAACCTTTTTTACATTGTTTTTTTTATTTACCAGCATCTTACCAATCTTGGTAAGGAACTCCTACAATTTATTTTTCAAAAGAGATAACAAGGCTATTAAAGAACCCCCCGAAGTGTATTCAAACCCCTAAATCTGACCCCAGATCTAAAAAAGACAGTATTTACTTACCTCTTACACTCGGCCACCCTCACCCTGACCTGCTCACAAATACTGATGTAAGTCTAAAACAACCGTCACTGAGCCAAAACTTTTGTTGGTGTCCCACTAAACCTGGATGGGTCAGGGATCAGCAACCTCTTCACTCCAGCTGTGGTGAAACTTTCACTCCCAGCATGCTCTATTCACTTGTATGGGAGTACTCACAACAGTCAAGCAAGCTGGGAGTGGTAGTTTCACCACAGCTGGAGTGCCGGAGGTTGCCGATCCTTGGTCTAGGTGGTGGTTTTCTTATGAGGTTTGCACAGCTCAAATTCTTTTGTGAAATTGTATATTGTACCATCTTATGTTACTATCAGACCTTCTGCCCACACTTGCAGTACCAGTTGACTTCAGCTTGGGGTTCTTCTGAGCACATTGCACCTGTTGAGGTCCCTCATCACCCTCCATCACTAAGCTTCAGGAACCCCGATGACTGCTCTTCTGGAGCTGTACTTTTTTCAAGAAGATGACTTATCATTTTGGTCCAGGTTTCTCTTGCTCCCAGAAGAGGAGGCCCAGCTTTTTACTTCTGCTGAGATCTACCTCTGGAGCAAGATGAGATGCAATGGGCTGGGTCACAAACCTCTAACACTCTTTTTGAGGAATCTCCATATTCTCAGACCATGAAGAGTCCTGTTCTATATAAGTTTTTGTTTTGAGATCTGATACAACTTTCTTTTTGCTTTTGCCTTTCACGTTCTAATGCCATCTCCAGATGTTATCAGTAGGCAGGTAAGTGGAGTAGTACCATGAGTAACCTTAGATTAAACCTTAGATTTATTTATTTTTGTTTTTGTGATACCTTCAGCCTTATAGTGAAAATTAGCCATTGTGGGAGGGACTCGGCAGCTAGTGTTCAGCTCTCCTGCAGCACCCCCACAGGAGAAATAAAGTATTACACAGGCTGGGTCCTCCGGAGACCTAGATGCTCTTGGAAGCTCTGCTATAATCTTCGTGAATCCTCAGTTTGACCCCCCTCCACTATATTAATACAGAATCGCCTAATGGGGTACTACAAATACATCAACTGGGTTTTTTAATCTAGGTAACCCTGGAAACACCTTGGGCTCAGTCACAAGTGTTTTGTCTACAGTTACTTTATATACATACACACATTTGTGGTTCTCCATATTTTATTTATTTTTTTTAAATCTGATTACTAATGCAGGCCGGGGTGGAGAATATTGGGGCCTAACTGGCTTTACCCTTCTCCAGTTTTGCAGTCCGTCGCCCCAAGACTTCTAAAACTAAACCGATCTCTTACCGTTTTGTGTTTACAGCTCTTATGCAGAGCAATGTAAGAAATTGCCTGCATAAACGCACCTACCCTTTAAACCTCGAAATATTGGCTCTGGCCGCAGTGGACACATGTCCGGTTTCTGGTCGAGCTGATGCAGCTGGCACCTTCCAACCCCTTGCAGTCTTTTACGATAATTAATTACTCGTCTATTCCTGGCAGCTGACGGGGCATCGGGCCGCTCGCTGAGGAGTGTAAAGGAACATCAGCAAATGAATTACAATAAATAGAGAGAAATCATAATTTTTCATCCGTGCTCAGGCAGTGGATTTTATTCACCCATAGTAAAATTCCTTCTGTCTGGCATTAGTGGGGCCGCAACTCCTGTGGAGGCTCATCACTGACCACCTGCCACCACTAGGAGGAGCTCACCATCTACAGATTTCTACCTCCCATTGACTTTAATGCTTACCTGCCTAAACCTGTATGCAGTGAGCTCCCCCTAGTGGTGGCTGCAACCACCACACAACTGCTATGCAGTTCATGATGCGAGTTGTCCAGCACTGACCACCTGCCACCACTAGGAGGAGGACATTGCCTACAGATTTCAACCTTTCATTGACTTTAATGCTGGCTATTTAAACCTGCATGCAGTGAGCTCCCACTAGTGGTAGGTGCAACTTGTATGGGGTTCATGATGTGATATGGTCCAGCACTGACCACCTGCCACCACTAGGAGGAGCACACTGCCTACAGATTTCAACCTCCTATTAGGTTCAATGCTATCTGTCTAAACCTGTATGCAGTGAGCTCCTCCTAGTGGTGGCAGCAACCACAACTGCTGTAGGGTTCATGAGATGGTCCACCACGAGGAGAAGCTCTAGACCTACAGATTTCTACCTCCTATTGAGTTTAATGCTGTATGCAGTGAGCTCCCCCTAGTGGTGGCTGCAACTGTTGTGGGGTTCATGATGAGATGGTCCAGCACTGACCACCTGCAGACAGAATTTCATTGAGCACAGCAGGGAATTTGGAGCAGTTTGTGGGGAAAACACCTTCCCTGAACACTAGAGATATTATAGATTATGGTGGACAAAATTATATACATGATACTGGATTATCAGGTGCCTGGTTAAAGGAATTCTGAACAAACCATGTTATATCTGTGAGCAGCTCCATAGATCACTGCTTGGCAGCACTGAGCTTGTAGGACACATGATAAATGCATTATAAGTTAGCACTTTTCTTTTCAGTATGTTCGTCTCCATTCACATCCAAAGGTGAGTTCTGAATTCTGTTTTTCTGCTAAAAGATGGCAGTAAACTGTGGATGGTTGGGGGGATACACAGCTCAGCCATCCAGAACAGAACATGCTGTATAATATATATTCTCTGCACTCGGAGGCCCCGCTCTGTGAGTTTCGGTGGTCTCGCGCTTTGTGGTGAAGCTGCTCGTTATTCCCAGACGCCTCCACTTCACAGTAATAGCACTTACAGGTGACCGGGGCAGATCAGAAGTGTTACAGATTGGTGTTTGGCATCCTATGGCACTGGCGTGTTGGGCATATACACTGCAGATCTTTCACCTCTGAATTTAAACCAATCTCCTCCAAAAGCTGCACAAAGATCGGCAGAATAAATTGCCATGTATAGCGTGAAATGTGCAGCAAAATGCAGGTAACTCCATGCAGATTTTAATGGGAATTTTCTGCACCCTTTGGTTCTGTACAGACTGTCTCCAATTAATTTTCATAGGGATCCACTTTTTTTTTTTTTTTTTTTGAAAAACCTTGATTAAAAAAATAATTTGCATTGCACATATATTAACTTTTATATGGTCAGGTCCCATTATTCTGACCACATCCTACTTACGATGTCTACGGCATGTAGCTCATGAAGGACGTCCTGTGTGCTGAGCTGGCTCAGTGGGTATATAAGATGTGTGATAGGCTGTCTGCACACATATCCCTTGGTGGGTATATAAGATGTGTGATAGGCTGTCTGCACACATATCCCTTGGTGGGTATATAAGATGTGTGATAGGCTGTCTGCACACATATCCCTTGTTGCTTTCATGGGTAAATGGGGCCATTTATCAGAGTTGCAGGAAAGGAAAGTTTTTTGACTTTTTTCCTATTAGTGCCCTACGATCTCATTGTGGTGTGAGAGGGTAATTAAGTGACAAAGAGCAGCCCCCCCCCCCCGTTATGGGGATGCTGCTATTGACTGCCTTCACTGGGACGTACAGTTTTATTGTGGAGGTGACATGGCTGTGTGCCTGATTCCATACGTATATAGTGTAGGAGGTGAGCACCTAGGTATGTCGTTTTAGTTTTCTGGTCTTTTTAGAGGCCATCACATTTCGGGCCATTTCCACTGGTGAGGGGCAGAGAAAGCGATTTGTTTATACACCTAAAATTCCTCCTATAACTCTTCCTGGCAGTTTAGCGGATAATAAATCCCCCTTTTATTCCCTGCGTACAGTGATAAATCCCGGTTAGGATAACATTGTCGCCTTCCTTTTCCTCCTCCTGTAATGGTCCGTGAAATAGTCACCACTTCCATTACTCTACGAGGCAGATTTTCCTCAATTTCCCGGCTAACAGCGACATTTATCTTCACAGGCGGGGAACGCAATGTTTAACCGGGCCAAGCTCCTCAACATCGGCGTGAGAGAAGCGCTGCGCTACAACAGCTGGGACTGTTTAATCTTACACGACGTTGACCTCGTTCCGGAAAATGACTACAACCTGTACATATGTGACGAGTATTACCCCAAGCATCTCTCCAGCGCCATGGACAAGTTCAAGTACAGGTAATGCACTGCGCATGCTGCGCCGGGTCATGGCTGCCGCACACGCTAGTATTGCCGGGCATTTTGACACTATTACAAAACCACTCATCTGTTACATGGGTAGAATACATTGAATAAATATACAGATCTAGCAGAGCTGAACCTGTCATTGGAATTACAGTACCTTGTGTACATGGATGGAAATTTACAAATGCATTAATGCCAAATGTTCCGAAAAAACAAATCCGGTTTTCCGGTCTGCGCATGCGCAGACCTTTTAAAAATGTGAAAAATAAATACTGGATGACACCAGAGAGATGGATCTGGTATTGCAATGCATTTGTGAGACTGATCAGTCTACAAATGCTATCCGTTTGCATACGGATTTCCGCATCCGGCAGGCAGTTCCGGCGACAGAACTGCCTGCTGGAATCCAACAACGCAAGTGTGAAAGTAGCCTAAACTCTGAGTGCTTAATATGTACATGTATGTTACACTAATATATATCCACACGCGCACACAGTATGTTGTAATGCTTCTGCCATACACTACAATAATCCATATGACCCTATACTTTAGACCAGGGATCATCAGTCACTGCCACTCCAATAGTTGTGTAACTACAGTTCCCATTATGCTCCTGTGAGGAATATGGATCATTATTTAATGGCAGCCATGATTTTCATCTGATTCACCTTTGTCAGTGTACATGCAAAATAAGTTCTCATTCCAACCATCTGCTTGTCAGATAGCAGAGGTAGTGAACTCCACAGGGGCTCTGGCTTCAAGGAGGCCACCTGTGGGCATAATCACACCTAACCCAGACTGCACGGAGGCCAAGCTAATCCTGCAGGAAAACTCCCGGCAGGGGGTCTCAGCCCTTGCCCAGATCTATCATTTCTCCCCAGACATCATAACCGGCGGTTCATAAGGAATTATGAATCGCCCGTCCATCCCAGGCATGAGTCAAATATATATTTGTGATCCTGTGACCAAGATGGTCAGGCTCCTACTCTTAGCTTGGTAATAGGGAGCCTGGGAGAGCAGATATACATATCTCCCCACAGAAACCAAATGACGGTACCATGCTTGGACTCTACTTGTAGCCGGAACCACGGCGGGTCTGTTGGTCCCAGAACCTTCTCCCTGTGACCTTCTGGGCTGCTGGAGCTATGAACCCTAAAGGGTTTTGTGGGTCATTGAGCTGCCAGGATCAGCAGGGAGGGGGGGGGGGGGGGGGGGCCCTTCCCAGAGGCAGGAAGAGGAGGGGCCAGCTACAGTTTTAAAAGGCTTGTGCCAGCAAGCGGGCGGGTCTTTCTCTGAAAGGGGGTCACATCGTGCCATGTGTCTGGAGAGACCTGGAAACTTCTGACATCACTGCCCCCACGTGACCACAGCCAAGGACTATTCCACCATCATAACCCAAAGGAACATTCATCTACGCAGTAACTGACCTGTGCTCTGTGTATACCATACTACCTGTATTCGTAACCTCAGACCACTGTATATATTCTCTGTGTATATTGTGTTATCTAGTAAGCCCTTAAGGCGATTAAACTTATAATTTAATCTTGTGCTGTCTTGTATCTCGATCGCGAACCCCCACCTCCGTGTTTCGGTCTAGTTATAAGCTACCGTGGGTTGGTTTCTGTGGCGAAACCAACCTCGCCACTGGGTTTTGGAGGGGCCTGGCTACCAGCCTCTTGCCCCAGGATTATGGGCCCTCTCATCAGCCCATGCAAAACTTAAACCCCATGGCGATTTGACTGTGTTTTGTGGCATCTGAGCGCTCAGATCCAAGCCATATGGGGACATGTGGGGTTTTGAGATGTGTGACAGAACCATCTGTCTGTGTAATTGTATTGTATGTTATGTGAGGGTACCCAGTTAGCTCATTTTATTGTATTTATGTTGTCTGAGTGCCATTCACCTAATAATATGCACTCAGACTTGAGCTGTCTGGGAATGTGTTAAATGTCTGTGTATTGTAAAGGGTGGGACATTGTATGTTTGAGTAAGTGATGTCTGTTCCATTGTCCCCACGTGTGTATTGGCCATTCCCCTTTGTCCTGAGAGATAATTGGATTACTCCTCGGGTGTCTCCAGGGCAGAGAGGAGGAAACCATGATGCATTGTGGGGATGTGTTGTAACATATTGATTGGTTATATTTCAAAACCCTGTGGGCAGTACTATGTTTTTGGTTTGTGAATAAAAGAGTCTGTACGTGAAGTACAGGCGGTTCCGGTTTTATCCTTCATCATGTTGAGGCTGGTGTTTGGGTAACTGATCGACGCTGGGGATTGCTTTACGCTGGGAGATTTGCTATACTCCCCTGGCTTTACTACTAGCTCTTGTAAGAGCTGGTTCCTGCTCTCTGGATGTAGGAGAGGTTCACCCACTGGAGCCTTGTCGTAGGTCCAGGGTGGGTAGGAGACTGTGAGACCTCAACCAAGCTTCGGCGGTTCGTGGGGTCTGCAGTGCGTACGGTGTCAAGTGGAGTGCTTGGAGTCCTCAGAAAGCACTAGGAGCATCCATTCAACGGAGGTACCCAGTCGGGGTGCTAGGCGTTCTGTTACATTTGGTGGCAAGCAGTGGGATGGCGTCCTAGTGTGAGGAGAAGCAGCTCGGAGACACCGTTTGTGAAGTATATTGAGGGCAACGCTAGTATCCGTACAGCGCCCCTGGCTACAGCAGCAGGATGGAATCAACTAGTCTTCAGACAGCGTTCTATGACGAGGAGGAGGAGGCAGCCGCAGACTACAGGGATGCAGACAGAAAGGAAGTCTGGTATGATGCCCTGGAAAATGCCCAGCGGCGGTGAGGTGAGAGTCTCCCCAATTATGAGCAGCAGCTACAGAAGCGTGTGGTGAAGCGGATGGGTCTCTTGGGAGAGCAGCCCCTGGATGACTGGGTAACAATGCTCCAGAGCCTGGTATGTAAGGAGCTTTGGCTAGAGGACGCTTACCAGGCCCTAAGGTGGCATGTCATTCAACATTCCCCCTGGGCAGCTGAGCATGACAAGCCAGAGGGAGAGGAGTTTTATGGTCCGGGCTTGTTATGGGAGTCCTTTGCAGAGCCTGACTTCGGGAGCCCGGCACAGTCCAGACTTCAGAACATCTTCTACGAGAGGGAGGCTAGGCTGGATTGGGATGACCCCCATGAGGTAGAGAAAGACCTGGCTCACCTAGCAACCCTGGAGTGGGAGCTGGAGCAGGACTACCGAGATCTCTTCCACTCCATTTGAGAGGGCTCAGCGAGAGAGCAGAGTGTCAGACCCAGGTCCAGAGCCCTTCAGCTGGAAGGATATTGTGGAGGTGTTCTGGGAAGACCCAACTGAAGTATCCCCTGCTTCAGTACCAGCTACAGAGGTAGGGGACCTCATAGACTGGTCCTGGGGGGAAACCCATATGGCAGGTGGAGATGGGACTGAGATCTCTCCACCGGCCCTACAGGGATGCTGGGCAGTCGGTCCAGATCCCCAACGGCAGCCAGAGTTTCAGGGAGTAGGGACAGTTGGTCCTGCTCCCCAGCAGCAGTATATTTTGCAGGGAGAGGAGAGCATCGTCTCCATTCCCCAGCGGCAGTGTGTTGTAAAGAGAGAAGAGACAACCGATCTCTCTCCCCAACCACAGGGGGACAGCACCCCTAACTCCGATGGTGCAGATGGGACCGTGGTCTCTGCACCAGGCCTACCAGGATGCTGGACGGCCGGTTCAGATCCCCCACCAACCCTGCAGGAATGCCAGGAGGAGGAGGTACCGATTCCTCCTCTCCACAGCCGATCTGCAACAAGGTCCTGGGGATAGGATTCCCTGACCACATCCTAGTAGAAGAGCTGGTATCTGGGCAGAGCGCAGTCAGCCTCTGCCCTCCGATATCCTCTTCTCCAGAGCCGGACATCCCACAGGCTACCCCAGCGGAAGAACTGGCATCTGGGCAGAGCGCAGTTGGCCTCTGCCCTCCTCTATCCTCTTCTCCAGAGCCTGACTCCCCACAGGCTACCCCAGCAGAAGAGCTGGCATCTGGGCCGAGCGCAGTCAGCCTGTGCCCTCCCCTATCCTCTTCTCCAGAGCCGGACTTCCCACAGGCTACTTCAGCGGAAGAGCTGGCATCGGGGCAGAGCGCAGTCGGCCTCTGCCCACCAAGTACCTACAGCTCCAAGCTAGAGAGCAACAAGGAAGCAAGGAGTAGCAGATGCCCCCTCAACAGCTGGGGACATTCAGAACAGAGCCAGGCCCCAAAATTCAACAGGTCCAGTATTGGGTTGTGGGTGGACTGCCAGACTAACTCAGGTACTGACCGTGAGGTCAGGTATCTCGTTAGTCTTCCCTGGGAGGGGGAGATATGTGGCGAAACCAACCTCGCCACTGGGTTTTGGAGGGGCCTGGCTACCAGCCTCTTGCCCCAGGATTATGAGCCCTCTCATCAGCCCATGCAAAACTTAAACCCCATGGCGATTTGACTGTGTTTGTGGCATCTGAGCGCTCAGATCCAAGCCATATGGGGACATGTGGGGTTTTGAGATGTGTGACAGAACCATCTGTCTGTGTAATTGTATTGTATGTTATGTGAGGGTACCCAGTTAGCTCATTTTATTGTATTCATGTTGTCTGAGTGCCATTCACCTAATAATATGCACTCAGACTTGAGCTGTCTGGGAATGTGTTAAATGTCTGTGTATTGTAAAGGGTGGGACATTGTATGTTTGAGTAAGTGATGTCTGTTCCATTGTCCCCACGTGTGTATTGGCCATTCCCCTTTGTCCTGAGAGATAATTGGATTACTCCTCGGGTGTCTCCAGGGCAGAGAGGAGGAAACCATGATGCATTGTGGGGATGTGTTGTAACATATTGATTGGTTATATTTCAAAACCCTGTGGGCAGTACTATGTTTTTGGTTTGTGAATAAAAGAGGCTGTACGTGAAGTACAGGCGGTTCCGGTTTTATCCTTCATCATGTTGAGGCTGGTGTTTGGGTAACTGATCGACGCTGGGGATTGCTATACGCTGGGAGATTTGCTATACTCCCCTGGCTTTACTACTAGCTCTTGTAAGAGCTTGTTCCTGGTTCCTGCTCTTTGGATGTAGGAGAGGTTCACCCACTGGAGCCTGGAGCCTTGTCGTAGGTCCAGGGTGGGTAGGAGACTGTGAGACCTCAACCAAGCTTCGGCGGTTCGTGGGGTCTGCAGTGCGTACGGTGTCAAGTGGAGTGCTTTGAGTCCTCGGAAAGCACTAGGAGCATCCATTCAACGGAGGTACCCGGTCGGGGTGCTAGGCGTTCCGTTACAGTTTCTCACCCTATATAATCCCGTTAGCGACCGGGCTTATATCAAACGAGAAGCTGGTGGCAGATACCCGGGCTGAGATGGCGCTGTTTTATTGGGGCAGTGACCAGGCTCCCTCAGCTTGTTGCCTCTCTGTGCCCGTGTGGACAGGAGGAGTCGGTGTAAACTGTACCAAGCTGACCTTACCTGCACCTCCGGGAGGGCATAACATCACGTCTTGGTAACCCGTGACCATACTGCGTCTCAAGAGCTCGACGTAGTTGCCGTCAAGCGGTCACATACTGGTGGCAGCAAAGTGGGATTGAGATACTAGTGTGTGTGTGTGTGTGTGTGTGTGTGTGTGTGTGTGTGTGACCCATACTTCCAGACAGTAAAGATGACCAGCGGTAGCTTTTGCCTTCAAAGTCTTATGATCAGCTCAACACTAGACAGTCTGAGTGCAAATACAATAAGGTGTGTGTGTGTGTGTGTGTGTGTGCATCAGGTGGCAGTCTGTGTCAGTGATCATCCGTGGCAATGATGGCCAGCATCACAAGAAGCAAGGCTAAGGATAAGCCGATGCTATGAATGGTGGCGGGGAGGACGCAGTCCAGATGAGCGGCCGAGAGCAGGTGGAAGGCAACTTTCTTAAAGGCGAGGGGGAGCACAGCCAAAGCTTCCCAAGGAGCCAGTTGCCGGCTGTGAGGTCCGCGGTGGGCCTCACTCCACCTGAAAATCCCCCCCCCCCCCCCCCCCCGACCAGGCAGGCTCGGCTGCTCTCCTACAGGCTGCCCTAGACCAACTCCAGGCAGTAGACCAGGCGGCTTATGAGATCCTCATGGCAGCTGCAGAACTTGGTGAGCAAGCACAGGCCGAGCGTGAGCACCAGCTACAAGTACTCCAGCTCCAACTCCAGCCCAATGTGAGTCTCCAGAGATTCGGATTCCCAAACTGTGGGCGGAGGACTTCCCCCTGCTGGACAAAGATGGGGACCTGGAAACCTTTTTTTTTTTTTTTGCATTTGAGACTGCCTGCCATCAGTACCAGCTGCCGGAGGACCAGTGGGTCAGCTTCCTCACGCCACGTCTCGGGAGAAAAAGCCCTTGATATCTTTGGGAACCTGCCCAGCGAGACCATCCTGAGCTATGAGGAAATCAAGCAGGCTCTGATCCGGCAGTACAACCTGACCTCTGAGACATACCGGAAAAAACTCCGTAGTTTGCAGAGGGGTTCTACCCAGAGCTGGGCCGATCACATGCGGGCCTTGCTGAGAGCGGTCGACCAATGGACCACAGGATTGGAGCTCACCACCATCCAGCAGCTGAAGGAGCTCATCATCGCCACAGAGCAGTTCTTGTGGAATTGCCTGGAAGACCTACAGCAGTACCTCCGCGACCGGAAGCCAAAGGGGGCCTCCGCAACAGCAGCCCTGGCCGATGAATACACCAACAGGACTTCAGAGGTCCGGAAACCTGTCTGCTGGAGAGAGGGTAAGACGCACGCTGCACCTGCTATCCCTGCCCCTAGGCCCAAGTGGGCACCGGCCCCTGCTGCACTTTCCATGTCGGTGGGGGAACACCGACTGTGCCACCTCTGTAAGCAGCCAGGACACTTCAAAGCCATGTGTACCCAGCGCCCACGGGACCGTACCAGTCATCGACCCGGAAACCGTCCACTGTGTGTGTGTGTGTGGGTGGGGGTGGTGGGAGGTCCCTTAACAATTTTCAACCGGTCACCGTGGGCCAGGCCGTGGCCATGGGACTTAGAGACTCCGGCGCTGAGATGACTCTGGTACGGCCTGAACTGGTGGCACCCCATGATTTATTGCCCGGTAGACCCCTTACTGTCTCCGGGATTGGAGGCGAAGAACCGTCGCCAAGGCCTATTTGGACTGGGGGCGCCGGTCGAGGAGTAAGGGAGGTGGGGGTATCCTCAAATATCCCTGCCAGTGTTTTGCTGGGGATGGACCTGGGGCGGCTTGTGTATGTGGCTGCTGACACCCCGAGGTCCGATCCCCCAGAATGTGATGCCATGTCCACCCCTGATACTGTGAATATACTTAACATGCCTGTTGATAGGGATTGTGGGAGATGTAATGTGTGCCTCTCCCCTCAAGGGGAAGGGGGTCATCCACGCCAGCTGTGCTGAGGTCCCAGGGTATGGCCAGCAAGCCTGCTGGAACCTGTTGTCCTCAGGTGTGGTGACTGTGGGACAAGCAGGGGGCAGACAGCTGCGGGGGAGGAGGATGCTAATGAGGTCAGGGCTGTCCCAGGAGAAGTAGGGCTGCCAGGTGAAGCCTCAACTGGGATGTCAGAGGGCCAGGTTAGTCCGTCTGGACTGGTCGGGAGCTGAGGGGAAGCAGGCACTATCAGCTGCTGTCACGAGCAGTGGGGGAGTGCTGGGGCCCCTCAGGGGTCTGACTTTTCCCCTTCCGACTAAGTGGCTACCGAGTCAGAAGCCAGGAGACAGGTCCCGGGGACGTGGCAGTCTAGTCTATTCTGGCCACGTCCGGTCAGAGGTTTCAGGTGGCGGTAGTGGCTTACGCCAGCCTGAACGCTCTCAAGGAGCAAGCGGCACAGCCTTCCTGGGACTCAGACCTCGATCGGGTGGTCTGGGACCAAGGACGGCTGTACCGGGTCACGGTCCAGTAGGGCTCACCAGAGGAGTGGCCTAGGGACAGGCAGGTAGTAGAACTGACAGGGGACGTGGCAGTCTCGTCTATTCTGACCACGTCCACGTCCTTGCTGTTGCGGAGAAGGTGGCACGGCCTCCCTAGGACTCGGACCTCCAGAGGCCGGTCTGGGACTAGGGACGGTTGTGCCAGGAAACTGTCCAGCAGGGCTCACTGGAGGCATGGCCTAGGGACCAACAATTTGTGGTACCTTATCCATTCAGGGTGGAGTTTTTGTGGATTGTGCACGAGATTCCGATGGTCGGATACCCAGGGGCCGCTAAGTCAGAGGCCTGGACGGGAGACGTAACCACCCCTGGGGTGTCGGTCATCGAGTGTCGTGCGTTTCCAGGAAAAAGTGCAGGCCTTGTCGTGATTGGTGCGTGACGGTATGGGACAGGTCCAGACCGACCAGAAGCGGGTGTACGACCAGATGGCTTGTGAGAGGACCCACCAGGTGGGTCAGCAAGCGTGGATGCTGGTTCCCGTACCTCAGGACAAGCTTCAGGCGGCCTGGGAAGGCCCATGCCTCGCGCACCAGTGGCTCAATGCCAGGATGTACCTGGTCACCCTGGACCGCGCCCGGGGAAGGCAGAAGGCATCATGAGCGGGAGGCAGGTGCCCTCCTGGAATTCCACCACTTCCGGGAAATGTTAACCAAAACGCCCGGAAGGACGGCGTCCACAGAGATGCCGTTGGGCATGGAGTGTGGTCCTGCCACTTCTAAGCGCATGGTCAAGCTGCTTAAGGGACTCAAAGAGGCTACGTATCTGGAGGTCATTGCCATCTTCGGTCCTACATGGGAGGATCCCCGAGAGCATCTGGCGCAGATGCTCGGGCAGATCTGCCAGGCAGGCTTTACCCTTACTCCAGGAAAGTGCCAGCTGGGCATAAGCGAGGGGCCCCGGGCAGGCGGGGAAGCATTGGAACCAGAGCCCGGGAAAGTGGATGCCAGCACATGCTGGCTCACTTCCCAGGACAAGAACTAGGTGATGTCCTTCCTGGGCACCACCGGCTACTATAGTGGGTTCGCGCCCCACTATAGTAGCCTGGCGAGGCCCCTGACGGACCGCTCCAGGAAGAAGCTGTCCTCTGCAGTCGATTGGTCAACAGACCGCGAGACGGCCTTCTAGGCACTAAAGGACGCCCTTTCCAGCTTCCCGGTACTACAGGCAGCTGACTTCACTCGGCTGTTTATAGTACCGACTGATGGCAGTAATCGTGGCCTTGTTATCATGCTCCGTCAGGGTGACTCCATTGGCCAGGAGCAAATGGGAGGTGGGTACGCGGAAGCCTGGCGCTTCAGCCGTACCACTTTGCCAATTGCCACCAGAGAGGGTGCGGATGGGCGCACGGGGAAACACGGGAATGTGCTTCCCCTAGCACCCTCTAAAAGGGGGAGGTGTGAGGAATATGGATCGTTATTTAATGGCAGCCATGATTTTCATCTGATTCACCTTTGTCAGTGTACATGCAAAATAAGTTCTCATTCCAACCATCTGCTTTTCAGATAGCAGAGGTAGTGAACTCCACGAAACCACTCATCTGTTACATGGGTAGAATACATTGAACAGATATACAGATCTAGCAGAGCCGAACCTGTTATTGGAATTACAGTACCTTCTGTGCATGGATGGAACGTTACTTTTGTCTGTGACTGCCCTCTAGTGGATATTTTATGTAGAATGCTCTGCGCTCTATAGGTTTAACAGATGCTGGAAAGATATATGACTAGTTATATTCTTGTACATAGGAGCAGTATTATAGTAGTTATATCCTTGTACATAGGAGGCAGTATTATAGTAGTTATATTCTTGTACATAGAAGCAGTATTATAGTGGTTATATTCCTGTACATAGGGGGCAGTATTATAGTAGTTATATTCTTTTATATAGGGGGCAGTATTATAGTAGTTATATTCTTGTACATAGGAGGCAGTATTATAGTAGTTATATTCTTGTACATAGGAGGCAGTATTATAGTAGTTATATTCTTGTACATAGGAGGCAGTATTATAGTAGTTATATTCTTGTATATAGGAGCAGTATTATAGTAGTTATATTCTTGTATATAGGAGCAGTATTATAGTAGTTATATTCTTGTATATAGGAGGCAGTATTATAGTAGTTATATTCTTGTACATAGGAGGCAGTATTATAGTAGTTATATTCTTGTACATAGGAGCAGTATTATAGTAGTTATATTCCTGTACATAGGAGGCAGTATTATAGTAGTTATATTCCTGTACATAGAAGCAGTATTATAATAGTTATATTCTTGTACATAGGAACAGTGTTATAGTAGTTATATTCTTGTACATAGGGGGCAGTATTATAGTAGTTATATTCTTGTACATAGGAGCAGTATTATAGTAGTTATATTCTTGTACATAGGGGCAGTATTATAGTAGTTATATTCTTGTACATAGGAGGCAGTATTATAGTAGTTATATTCTTGTACATAGGAGGCAGTATTATAGTAGTTATATTCTTGTACATAGGAGGCAGTATTATAGTAGTTAAATTCTTGTACATAGGAGCAGTATTATAGTAGTTATATTCCTGTACATAGGAGCAGTATTATGGTAGTTATATTCTTGTACATAGGAGGCAGTATTATAGTAGATATATTCTTGTACATAGGGGCAGTATTATAGTAGTTATATTCTTGTACATAGGAGGCAGTATTATAGTAGTTATATTCCTGTACATAGAAGCAGTATTATAATAGTTATATTCTTGTACATAGGAACAGTGTTATAGTAGTTATATTCTTGTACATAGGGGGCAGTATTATAGTAGTTATATTCTTGTACATAGGAGGCAGTATTATAGGAGTTATATTCTTGTACATAGGAGGCAGTATTATAGTAGTTATATTCTTGTACATAGGAGGCAGTATTATAGGAGTTATATTCTTGTACATAGGAGGCAGTATTATAGTAGATATATTCTTGTACATAGGGGCAGTATTATAGTAGTTATATTCTTGTACATAGGAGGCAGTATTATCGTAGTTATATTCTTGTACATAGGAGCAGTATTATAGTAGTTATATTCTTGTACATAGGAGCAGTATTATAGTAGTTATATTCTTGTACATAGGAGCAGTATTATAGTAGTTATATTCTTGTACATAGGAGGCAGTATTATACTAGTTATATTCTTGTACATAGGAGGCAGTATTTAGTTTCCGAAGACTGTATGTATGCATCTGTATTCCAGTTTAATTACAGTTTTAGTTAGAATATCTTATAATGTCACAATGCAAGTTGGTGGCTACAATACATTTCGTACTATCTGTCTGCTGTATAGATATATTTCTGCAGGGAGATACCAACATAATGTTAAATATTTTCCTCTTCAGATAAATCTGTATAATAATATTTACAACTCTGTGCAGACGTTTGCCCTTATGCCTGAGGTCCAGCAATGATTCAAACTGTTTGTGCACATACGCAGTACTAGTCACTCGCCACACGGTGTCACTGCTGCTCACTGTATAGGTGCACTACAGCTAAGGGTACTTTCACACTAGCGTTAAAGTTTTCCGGTATTGAGTTCCATCCTAGGGGCTCAATACTGGAAAAAAAGCTTTGGTTTTATCCTAATGCATTCTGAATGGAGAGCATTCTGTTCAGTATGCATCATGATGTCTTCAGTTCAGTCACTCTTGCGGTATTTGGCCGGAGAAAATACTGCAGCATGCTGCGGTATTTCCTCCTTCCAAAATTCCGGAACACTTGCCGGAATGCTGGATCCGGCATTATTTTCCATTTGAAATGCATTAAACGGATCTGGTCTGCGCATGCGCAGACCTTTCAAAAATGTGAAAAAATAAATATTGGATCCGTTTTTCTGGATGACACCAGAGAGACGGATATGGTATTGCAATGCATTTTGTGAGACTGATCCGCATCTGGATCAGTCTACAAATGCTATCCTTTTGCATACAGATTTCCGGATCCGGCAGCCAGTTCCAGCGATGGAACTGCCTGTTGGAATCCAACAACGCAAGTGTGAAAGTACCCTAAGCTCTGAGTGCTGAACTTTAATATGTACATGTATGTTACACTAATATATATATATATATATATATATATATATATATATATATATATATATATATATTATACACACACAGTATGTTGCAATGCTTCTGCCATACACTACAATAATCCATATGACCCTATGCTTTAGACCAGGGATCATCAGTCACTGCCACTCCAATAGTTGTGTAACTACAGTTCCCATTATGCTCCTGTGAGGAATATGGATCATTATTTAATGGCAGCCATGATTTTCATCTGATTCACCTTTGTCAGTGTACATGCAAAATAAGTTCTCATTCCAACCATCTGCTTGTCAGATAGCGGAGGTAGTGAACTCCACAGGGGCTCTGGCTTCAAGGAGGCCACCTGTGGGCATAATCACACCTAACCCAGACTGCACGGAGGCCAAGCTAATCCTGCAGGAAAACTCCCGGCAGGGGGTCTCAGCCCTTGTCTAGATCTCATTTCCTTCCAGACATCATGGAACCGGCGGTTCATAAGGAATTATGAATCGCCCGTCCATCCCAGGCATGAGTCAAATATATATTTGTGATCCTGTGACCAAGATGGTCAGGCTCCTACTCTTAGCTTGGTAATAGGGAGCCTGGGAGGGCAGATATACATATCTCCCCACAGAAACCAAGTGACTGTACCATGTTTGAACTCTACTTGTAGCCGGAACCCAGGCGGGTCTGTTGGTCCCAGAACCTTCTCCCTGTGACCTTCTGGGCTGCTGGAGCTATGAACCCTAAAGGGTTTTGTGGGTCATTGAGCTGCCAGGATCAGCAGGGAGGGGGGGGGGGGGGACCCTTCTCAGAGGCAGGAAGAGGAGGGGGCAGCTACAGTTTAAAAGGCTTGTGCCAGCAAGCGGGCGGGTCTTTCTCTGAAAGGGGGTCACATCATGCCATGTGTTCTGGAGAGACCTGGAAACTTCTGACATCACTGCCCCCACGTGACCACAGCCAAGGACTATTCCACCATCATAACCCAAAGGACGTGGTAACTGACCTGTGCTCTGTGTAATCCTGTGTATACCATATTACCTATATTCGTAACCTCAGACTACTGTATATATTCACTGTGTATATTGTGTTATATCTAGTGAGCCCTTAAGGCGATTAAACTTTACTAATTTAATCTTGTGCTGTCTTGTATCTCTATTACGAATCCTCACGTCCGTGTTTCGGCCTAGTTATACGATACCGCGGGTTGGTTTCTCACCTTATGTAATCTCGTTAGCGGACCGGGCTTGTATCAAACGAGAAGCTAGTGGCAGATACCCGGGCTGAGGAAGCGCTGTTTCACTGGGGCAGTGACCAGGCTCCCTCAGCTTGTTGCCTCTCTGTGCCCGTGTGGACAGGAGGAGTCGGTGTAAACTGTACCAAGCCGACCTTACCTGCTCCTCCGGGAGGGCGTAACGTCACGTCTTGGTAACCAGTGACCATACCGCGTCTCGTGAGCTCGACGTAGTTGCCGTCAAGCAGGCACGAGGTGTGGTATTCGTCACAACTCTGTTTACATCTATGGTTTACCAAGAACAGCTGGGAGTTGTAGTTTGACAACTGCTCGTGTCGGAGGTCACTGACCCTTGCTCTAGACATACAGTATAATGCTTGTAATCTCCTTCTGTGATTGACTGCCAGGGAGAGCTGGGAGAGGAATAGGAAAGAGACTCTGGCTGAAGCCGTGACAGAGACCATCGGGCGTTAGATAACACATTAAGGATTTCAGGGGATTGCATTTCACTGATACAGAATGCAAAAATCCTGTGCACCACCTGCGTTTTTTTAGGGATCATGAGGCTCCGGCAGCCATTCTCGATGAATACGCCAGTGGTTGTAATTCTTTTTTACTTCCCCTGCAGGCTTCCATATTGGACATATTTTGGAGGAGTGACTGCACTTACACCAGATCAGTTCATGAGGATCAATGGATTCCCCAACGCATACTGGGGCTGGGGAGGAGAGGACGATGATATCGCCATGAGGTAACCTACCGCGGTGAGGGTCACAAAGCTGTGATTGGGACGAGCGCTGTCTTCCTCCCTTTCCCCTACTAGAAGCCGCTCTGTAAGGCCCCTTTCACACGGGCGAGTATTCCGCGCGGATGCGATGCGTGAGTTGAACACATTGCACCCGCACTGAATCCCGACACATTCATTTCTATGGGGCTGTGCACACGAGTGGTGATTTTCACGCATCACTTGTGCGTTGCGTGAAAATCGCAGCATGCTCCTCTTTGTGCGTTTTTCACGTAACGCAGGCCCCATAGAAATGAATGGGGTTGCGTGAAAATCGCAAGCATCCGCAAGCAAGTGCGGATGCGGTGCGATTTTCACGCACGGTTGCTAGGAGACAATCTGGATGGAGACCCGATCATTATTATTTTCCCTTATAACATGGTTATAAGGGAAAATAATAGCATTCTGAATACAGGATGCATAGTAAAATAGCGCTGGAGGGGTTAAAAAAATAACAATTACCTCACCTTAGTCCAGTTGATTGCGCAGCCCGGCTTCTCGTCTGTCTCCTTTGCTGAACAGGACCTGTGGTGATGTCACTCCGGTCATCACATGATCTGAGTGACATCACCACAGGTCCTGTTCCTGCAATGAATGCTCACCACAGGTCCTGTTCAGCAAAGTTGACAGACGAGAAGCCGGGCTGCGCGATCAACTGGACTAAGGTGAGTTAAATAATTTTTTATTTATTTTTAACCCCTCCAGCGCTATTTTACTATGCATTCTGTATTCAGAATGCATTATTTCCCCTTATAACATGGTTATGAAGGGAAAATAATAGCAATCTACAGAACACCGATCCCAAGCCCGAACTTCTGGGAAGAAGTTCGGGTTTGGGTACCAAACACGCGCGATTTTTCTCACGTGAGTGCAAAACATTGTAATGCGTTTTCACTCACGTGAGAAAAATCTCGCGTGTTTGGTACCTAAACCCGAACTCCCGCAACGCCCATGTGAAAGAGGCCTAAGTGTTCAGAAACCTCCTCGGTCACACGAGAACCCATCTAGTGTAAAACAGCAATGAGGAGGAGAAGCAGCAGAAGGCCGGCACTCCAGCTGTTGTGAAACTACAACTCCCAGCATGCATACTGCCTCTGCTCTTTTCAGTACTCTGGGAATAGTAGTTTCACAACAGCTTGACTGCTGAAGGATGCAGGCCCCGGGCCTCCAGCTCACCTATTCGTTGGGGATGGAGGGAAATTGCCTTTATGAGAACCCAGCAGAGGGTTAGACCCGAAATCTGCACGTTACACGTAACATTTTGGACTCCACTATATCTAATGCATCTGCAAGTGTCCTGGAGGACAAGTTGGAGAGACCTGACCTACATCCATTATGTGGGCCCCGCTCCAGTCACATGTAACCCTCAGAACACTTCTGATTGGCCAGAAGGCTACATCCAGGTCTGGAAATGAGTGAGGTTGAGCCCCTTTTGCCCGGCATACAATGGCTTCTTCAGGTGCCCTCAGATCGAGCGCTCTTTGTGGAGATTTCCTTGCAATCATCTTCCAGAAGGGCCAACTATTGGACGTGGCCTTTAAAGGGTTTCTATCACTTCGTATGCCATAATTAGCTCTCAGACACTAGCGATCCGCTAGTGTCTGCTCTGGCCAACCATCCTAATATAACTGTTTATTGGGCAGCCGTTTTGCTAAAAAAATAACTGTTATAAATATGCTAATGAGCCTCTAGGTGCTATGTGGGCGTCATTAGCACCTAGAGGCTCCGTCTACCTTCATACACAGCCACCGCCCAGCGCGTCCCTCCAGCCCGCCCATCTCCTGCTGAATGCGATCCTCCGTGTGACGTAACGGACGAATTCTCGCGCATGCGCCGTGCGCGGCTGTATTCGGCGCATGCGCAGTGAATGTCTGACCGCTTCCCTGCTCAGACATCTCCACTGCGCCGATGACGTCATAGTGCTCCAAGGAACAGGCGCAGTGGAGATGTCTGAGCAGGGAAGCGGTCAGACATTCACTGCGCATGCGCCGAATACAGCCGCGCACGGCGCATGCGCGAGAATTCGTCCGTTGCGTCACACGGAGGATCGCATTCATCAGGAGATGGGCGGGCTGGAGGGACGCGCTGGGTGGTGGCTGTGTATGAAGGTAGACTGAGCCTCTAGGTGCTAATGACGCCCACATAGCACCTAGAGGCTCATTAGCATATTTATAAAAGTTATTTTTTTAGCAAAACGGCTGCCCAAAAAGCTCTTATATTAGGATGGTTGGCCAGAGCAGACACTAGCGGATCGCTAGTGTTTGAGAGCTAATTATGTCATACGAAGTGATAGAAACCCTTTAATAGGTTTTTATGTGTTTTCCTCTTTTACAAGGATTCGCCTCTCGGGGATGAAAATCACTCGGACGCCTTTAAGCCTTGGCCGATATAAAATGATCCCACACGACCGTGACTCCGGCAATGAGGAGAACTCTTACAGGTAAACGGGACCTAGTGAAAGTGTCAGCCGCCGATAGGTCATCAGTATCAGATTGGCGGGAGTCAGACTCTCTTCACCTCTGCCATTCAGCTGTTTGAAGAGGCCTCGGCGCACCATGCGGCTTCTTCCTAGGCCAGTGACGTCACATTTACCAGTCCCATGGCCTAGGCACGGCTCCATCCCATTCAGTTGGATAGGCCTGGGCTGCAATACCAAGCACAGCCACCATACGGTGTACAGCCCTGTATAATCTTTGAGGAGGCCACAGCACTCGCCGGAGCGCCACAGCCTCTTCAAACATCTTCTCAGTGGTCCTGCCTGGAGTCATCCCCCCACCTATCAGACATTGATGACTGGAGAATTGGCCATCAATATGGAAATCCCAGATAACTAATGGGTTCTCTCCATTCCAGGTCCTCCTCCATTGGCTAGAGTAGCGAGAGACTGCAAGGAGCATCTTTATCTCTCTCTGGAGGACCTGGCACGTCCACTGATGTAAATGGCCACTGTGTAATACTTCTCCTCTCCTGTGGTGGAGCTGCAGGGAAATTACACACTTGCCGCAGGGCTTCTCCTCATATTTCATCCAATCCGTGAACACTTTGTGGAACTGTAAATCGACATAGTGTTAAGTAAAGTTAGGGCTCGTTGACACGACCGTTGGTGTCCCGTTCCCATATTGTGGACCACATTTGTGGATCCGCAATACACGGGCACCGTTCCGTTGTCATTCCGCATCACGGATGCGGACCCATTAATTTCAATTGGTCCCCAAATCCGGAGATGCAGAACGGAAGCACTATGGAGTGCTTTCTGGGGTTTCGTTCTGTGCCTCCACTCCGCAAAAAGATAGAACATGCTCTATATTTTTGCGGAACGGAGGGATCGCGGGCCCATTCAAGTGAATGGGTCTGCGATCCCCATGCGCCTGTCCCACGGAAGGTGCCCGTGCATTGTGGACCGCAGCACGGGCTTCACACGGTCGTGTGAATGAGCCCTAAAGGTTTGTTCCATTCACATGTTTTACTCCAGTCACATCCAGAGCTGCATTTAGCAGTTGTTTTTTCCCCCCTCGCCTATGACAGCACCCATGGATAGCATCCGCCCCTTACCTCAAGACAGGAAACAGGAAGCACAGCCTCTTTAAAAGGGAAGTACAACCCCCATCATGCCAGTTCTGTTTCCTGTCCTAAGGGACAGGGTGGATGCACAGCATGAAGAGACGGAGCTGCGGGAGCCCCTTGGTGTTTACCCGTGGGAGGAGGGCCTACCCGTGCGGCGTAAGCCTTCCTTGGAAGCCGCTGCTGAAGCCTGGATCCCTGGACTCCTCCTCGTTCCGGTCACTCCCCCGTCGGGGCTGCCTTGGTGTCCCATGCACGGCGAACCTCTGCGGCCGTGCCGTATGTTCGGCTGCTGTCTGGCGTTCGCGCTGGGAATGCGCAACGCCGTCCCTTCCGGGTAGTCAGGCCGGCGCTGACGTCATTAGTCGGCGCCGGATCCTGGGCTCCGGATTCAGCAGTGGGAGGGGGCGTTGCCTTAGGCAGGAAGGGGAGGGTGCCGGTACGCGCCCGGCAAGTTCAAATCCAGCCAGCTCTCACTGCAGGCTGGTGTTTTGGCCTGCAGTGACCTCCATAGATGAAAGCCTGTGGCAGAAAATGGAGCCCACACAGCGCGCAGAACCCACTGAAACCACCAACGAATCCTTGGTACCGGTGAGGGTAAGAGGGGTGAATGCCCTGCCTTTTTTCATTATTACATTATCCTGATGGGAGTCTTTTTCATTCTGTGTTTCTAGACTTCCAAAGAGAGAAGGGGGTCAAGGTCCAAGGAGCGAGCTGCGCTATTTGTAAAAGAAAGCTACCGTCCGGTTGCGGTAAACCTGCCTGCCAGGCCTTCGTGGGCAAATTATTGGAGGATGAGGCCCCTTCTCTCATTAAGCCTAGAACAGATTATCAAGGATGAGGTTAAAGAATCAGTGAAGGAGTCCTTGAGTAATCTGCTTGAAGATCGCCCTAGCACTTCTGCTGCTGTCTCTATTCCCGCTTCAAGTGATCAGGAGTTGTTATCAGGGTTAGAGGAGGAGGGAGAACTACCGTCCTCGGATCACTCCCAGGATGAACAATTGGCAGGGAGACCTTTGTTCCTTCCAGAGAACATTAATTCCCTAGTCGGGATCGTCAGGGCAACTATGGGACTCTATGATCAGTCAGAACCCCAGTCTGAGGGATTCTATGTTTGAGGGCCTAGGTCCTAGGAGGTTGAAGTGTTTTGATGTGCATGAAAACAAAACTTCTGTGATTAAAAATGAATGGAGTAGGCCGGATAGAAAGTTTTTCGTGCCTTGTGCCCTAAAGCAGAAATATCCCTTCGAAGATAAAGCTTCAGCTGATTGGGATAGAGCCCCGAAACTGGATGCTCCGGTAGCGAAGATCTCTAAAAAGGCAGCCCTCCCGTTTGAGGACTCAGGAACTCTTAAAGATCCAATGGACAGAAGAGCCGAGGTCTATTTAAAGAAGAACTGGGAAGCGACGGCTGGCTCGTTCAGGCCCGCTATAGCCGCTACTTCTGTGGCCAGATCTTTAAAAGTCTGGTTGAAAGAAATGGAAGAGCAAATAAAGAATGGAGCACCTGTAGAAGAGTTGCTTGCCTCATTTCCAACTCTTTATAGTGCCGTTAATTTTCTAGCAGATGCCTCAGTAGATTCCCTGAAGCTGTCAGCAAGAGCCGCCGCTCTTTCGAATTCCGCCCGGAGGGCCATTTGGCTTAAGGATTGGAAAGGAGATGCGGGTTCAAATGCGAAATTGTGTGCTATTCCCTGTCAGGGGGAATTCCTCTTTGGGCCCACGTTAGACGATTTGCTGGAAAAAGCTTCTGACAGAAAAAAGGGGTTCCCCTCTATACATCAGCAACCTCCTAAGAAACCCTTTCTCAGACATCCAGATTCAACTTCAAGAGAAGAGAAACTCCCAGACAGTCCGGTAATGCGGCCAGAAGAAACAAGGGATTTCTTTTTTCAGGTGGAGAGGCCTCTAAAAAGCCTCAGCAATTACGCCAGATCCCCGGTTGGAGGTCGTCTCTCTCTCTTCGCAGAGCAATGGCGGAAGATCTCGAACAGCCCCTGGATTCTTTCAATCATTTCAGAGGGCTATTGCCTGAACTTCCTAAGAACTCCTCCAGAAAGGTTTGTTTTGACAGACTATCGCTCCAGCCCACAGAAGCTCGAGGCATTACGTCTGGAGTATTCAGATTTGCTGAAGAAAAAGGTCCTGCAGGAGGTTCCAGCTCAAGAGAGGGAGACGGGCTATTATTCAACGATTTTCCTTGTAAAGAAGCCGAATGGCACCTTCCGCACTATAATAAATCTGAAACTGCTCAACAAATACCTGGTGTACGAGAGATTTCGTATGGAGACTATCAGTTCTATAATTCCAAATCTATTCCCAGGCTGCTACATGGCGACCCTGGATCTCAGGGACGCTTATTACCATGTACCAATCCATCCCAGTCACCAGAGGTACCTAAGAGTAGCAGTTCAGTTCCCGGACAGACTCCTACATGTACAATTTCGGGCCCTGCTGTTTGGGTTGTCTCAGGCACCCAGGCTTTTCACAAAGATTGTAGCAGAGATGATGGCTCATCTGAGGGAGAGGGATCTGATTGCCATTCCCTATCTAGACTATTTCCTCCTTCTCTCTCGGGAACCAGACCAGTTAATCGATCTGATTTCCTGGTTCAGGGAGGTGCTTGTGAAGTTGGGTTGGGAATTAAATCTCCAAAAATCCAATCTTGTGCCAAGCCAGATATGCACCTTTCTGGGGCTACTCCTGGACTCCCAAAAACAAATGTGTTTTCTTCCAACACAAAAAATATCTCTGCTAGTCTCCAGGGTTCAAAACATTGTAGCTCACCACTCCATATCTCTAAGAGAAGCTATGTCAGTTCTAGGCCTAATGACGGCCGCAATCCCGGGGGTAGAATGGGCCCACTTCCACTCGAGGTCACTTCAGTTGCAGATCCTGGGGGTTTGGGACAAAGATCCCCAATCCTTGGATTCTCTCTCTTCTCTTTCAACTCAAACATTGAAAGATCTAGAATGGTGGACGGTGCCTTCCAACCTTCAAAAAGGAGTCCCTTGGTCAAGGAAGGATCCCCTTACTCTGACTACAGATGCAAGTCCTTGGGGTTGGGGAGCTCACACAGATTCTCTACTTCTGCAGGGACAGTGGAATCAGGAGATAGTTCCCAAGTCTCACAACTTCAAGGAACTTCTAGCGATCCTCATGGCCTTGAAGAGGAAGCCTCCACCTCTTAAAAAGCAGAAATATTTTGATCTACTCAGACAACATGACGGCAGTAGCTCATATCAATCGTCAGGGGGGGACCAGATCTCCAGACCTAATGTCTCTCACCAAAGAAATTTTCGAGCTAGCAGAAGGTTTCCTCCCATCGATCAGGGCAGTACACTTAAAGGGAAAGGAGAATGTAACGGCAGATTTTCTGAGCAGACATTGTGTGCGGCAGGGGGAATGGTCCCTGGATCAACAGATCTTCAACGACATTGTGGCTCTTTGGGGTCTCCCGGTGGTAGATCTCTTTGCCACAAGGGAAAACAAAAGTGAAAAAATTCTTCTCCCTATCCCCATTAGAGCAGCCCACGGCGGTGGACGCATTGGCCCAATCATGGAGAGTAGGCCTCCTGTACGCCTTCCCTCCTATAAAGCTACTCCCGAGAGTCCTGAAGAAAATTCGGGAGGAGAAGGCCCTAGTAATTACTATAGCCCCCTTTTGGCCCAGGAGGGTCTGGTTTTCCTGGCTAAGGAGGATGTCAGTAGCAGATCCCTGGGTACCTCCTGTCTTCCCGGGGCTACTAGTGCAGGGGCCGATACTTCATCCACAGTTAGAGAACCTGCACTTGACAGCTTGGCTGTTGAGAGGCAGATCCTAGAAATGAAGGGTCTTTCTGGGGAAGTGATAAACACCCTTTTGTCCAGTAGGAAGGCTGTTACTTCTAAGATCTATTTGAGGGTTTGGAGGGCCTTCCTTAGGTTTGCAAATAAGCCAGTTAATGTTTTGGAACCCCCGGAGTTGCCTCTAGTCCTTAGCTTCCTCCAGGAGGGCTGGAATAAAAAACTTAGGCCTAGTACCCTAAAGGTCCATATCTCTGCCTTAAGTGCTCTCTTTGAGTATAAGTTAGCAGACCACCCCTGGATTAAAAGATTTGTCATTGCAATTTCTAAACTTGCTCCCGTCCAGAAGTCCAGAGTTCCTCCCTGGGATTTAAATCTAGTTTTGTCTGCCTTTAACGGGGGATCCCTTTGAGGATATCCCAATAAAGATCTTAACCTATAAATTAGTTTTTTTGCTAGCCATTACTTCAGCTAGAAGAGTGAGCGAGATATCGGCCTTCTCAATCGAGAGACCGTATCTTAATATTTTAGAAGATAGGGTTATTTTATCTCCTGACCCTGCCTTCCTTCTAAAGGTTTCATCATCCTTTCACCGGTCTCAGGATGTAGTTTTACCTTCCTTCTGTCCCTCACCCAAGAATCAGAAGGAAAGGGAATTCCATTGCCTCGATGTTAGAAGGTGTCTAATTCAATACCTTTCTGCCACTCAGGACTGGAGGTTGTCCTCTAAGCTTGTGGTTTCCTTTCAGGGACAGAAGAAGGGCTCCCCTGCTTCCTCAGTCCATTGCCAGATATATTAAACAGGCCATTTATCTTGCATATTCCTCTAAAGGGGTTCCTCCTCCTGCCGGGTTTGGGGCACACTCAACTAGAGCGGTGTCTACATCCTGGGCAGAAAGAGCTTCCGCTTCTATTGACCAGATTTGCAGAGCTGCTACGTGGAGTTCTTCTCATACCTTCTTTAGACACTATAGACTGCAGCTTCCTTCACAGGAGGGTTTAGGGTTTGGGCGTAAAGTCCTCCAAGCAGTTGTCCCACCCTAGATAATCTCGCCTAGATATCCATGGGTGCTGTCATAGGCGAGGGGGGAAATATGGGATTACACTTACCGGTAATCGTTTTTTCCTTAAGCCTATGACAAGCACCCGCCTAGTACCCTCCCAAAATAATTTTAAAAAAAATAATATATGAAGAGAGATATACGTGTGTATTTGTATGTGTATATATATCTATTTACACACGGATATAAACTTTTGTTCTGTCGTAGATTTGTTGTGGTGTAGTCTTGTTTTTTTGTCTCCTTAGTTCTTGGAATAGGACTGGCATGATGGGGGTTGTACTTCCCTTTTAAAGAGGCTGTGCTTCCTGTTTCCTGTCCTGAGGAAAGGGGCGGATGCTATCCATGGGTGCTGTATAGGCTCAAGGAAAAACTATTACCGGTAAGTGTAATCCCATATTTTTTATCAGGAACCAGTGCATTGTGGGAGTTCTGGGGACCGTTAACCACTTAGCTGCTGAAGGCCAGGTTTCCCATCTGATGTTCTCCTCCTTCGTTTATCTTCCCAGGCATAATCTGTTAAGTAAAACCAGAATAACCTGGAGAGAAGACGGGATGAACTCCATAGCTTTCCGCCTGCTTTCCAGAGAGAAGACGGAGCTCTACACCAACCTCACGGTGGACATCGGTGAAACTCCGGTCATGCCGACCGACGCAAGAAAGTGGGGTTTTTTCTAACCCTTGGTCAGGGGCGTACTGAACTATAGAGAAGCATCCAGTGATATGGCTGCGGACCTGCAGTCTCTTCTCCAGTCCCTATGCATTCTGTAAAACCATGAGACCTGTCGTTTCCATTGTGACCAGTAGAGGTCACTGTGTGGACCGTGAGATGCTGGAATGAAACGACTTGGCCCTGACCGGTCACCCGCCTGAAGTGGCAGTCACATTCTGACCAGGGACACAGACCAATCACATGATCATCAGTATGTACATAATAGGGGAGCACAGACGCATGGTCCCAGTGAAATTAATGGGTTTATGGACTTTGTGTCAGTTGATTTGTTAACTGCACATCTTGATTCACAAACTGCTGCTTTTTTGCTCTATTAGAAAATAAGAGCACTTTTTTGGTATCCTCCCTGTTCTTTGTGTCGTTCTCTTAAAGGCTAGGTCCACCTTCACAACCATTTCTTATCGCGCCATTGCATTGATATTGAGAAAGGAAGTAACTTTGCGCTAGCTCTTGATTAAGAATCTCCTATCATTTTCTTTATACAGCACTTCTGCAAACCAGTGTGTCTCCATGGTAACAGACAACAGAGCCCCGCGTAGTCTGATTCTGCAGTCACACTTTCTTAGCCTCTTGGTAACCTGCTGATTGTATGTTGGCATAAATTTGAGAATAGATGGAAGGAGTGTGACCGCAGGATCAGACTACAAGGGGTTGGTCTGTTGTCTGTTACCATGGAGACACATAGGTCTGCCTAGGAGCTGTAGACACAGAACAGGAAGTTTTTTTTAATCAAGTCCTATTGCAAAATTATTTCACATTTTTTATTTTTCATTTTAAATGCAATGGTACAATAAAACAGTGTGAAGGTGGACGTAGGAGTAAAGTATTAATGAGCTATCCACAGGACAGGTCGTCAGTATCTGATCGGTGAGGATCCGGAGAAGCTCTGGTGAGAGCTGCAGCCTCATCCTCGGCCAGGTCATCAATCACGTGACCTAGACGCAGCTCAGTCCCATTCCAGTGGATTGGACTGAGCTGCAATACCAAGCACAGCCACTATACAATGTGTGGCGCTGTGGTCGGTAATCCCATAGAGTCGGCACCTTGTAAATCCCTTTGCTGCTCCGGTTGTCCCGCCGAGCCCTGACGAGTCTGCAGCGTTTTACAGTGGCAGCAAAGTGGATGAGATTTTTACCTGATCGCATCCACATTCCTGTCGGTTTATGTTTGCAGTGAGTGCTTAGGGTGAAACACATGGTTCATTCGCACAGAGTGTGCCTCAGATTCAGGGCAGATTTTGCCATTGGCTGTAAAGGGCTTTTTTTTTTTTTTTTTTTTACATCCCACACGGTACTGCTGTTTTTCTGAATAAAAAAAAATAATTATCCATTTAAAGGGATTGTCTCACTTTTTAAATTTATCATGTAGAGAAAGTTAATACAAGGCCCTTCCTAATGTAGTGCGATTCTCCATATTGCTTCCTTCGCTGGCTGGATTCATTTTTTTCCATTTGTATTATACACTGCTTGTTTCTATGGTTACGACAACTGCTGCAGCGCAGATACCAGGTGGCCAGGACGGGGACGGTTGCGCATGCCTATGTGAGCCTCCCACAGTCCCAGCCACCGGAGACCCTGGCACTCTTTCCTATAGCACGACCACCGCTGTGGGATTGTAGGGTGGTCGTAAGCATGGAAAATGTGATGCAAAAATGAATCCAGACAGCAAAGGAAGCAATATGGGCAATCACAATACATTAGTAACTTTCTCTACATTATAAATGCTATTTCCTGATTTGGGACAACCCCCTTTAAGGACTTCTTCTATTTATAGGTAAATATTTGCAGTATTTTTTTTTTTTAGATTGTTTGAGTACATTTGGCTCGTATAGTTTTATACTCCATTTCCTGAGTATTTACAGCCGCCTCTGCACCACCGCACAGACGAGGGAGCAACGTGTCTTATACAGGGCAAGGAAAGGGCGCCTGGGCCTACTAACATCGAGGAATATAGTGGGCTATGTGAATAAAACCCATCCTGATAGTGTCCACCTGACACAGGTGAGGGGCTCGTTACAATGTATCAGATCTCTCGCTTGTAACTATCCTTACTCCGGTGTGAGCGGGAGAGGATGGAGCCCCTAGAAGTAATATGCAATGTTCCCATTCACTGACAGAAAGCAGAGATCTTGAAAGGGTTAAGGAATTGAAAAATAATGCAGAATAAATTAAACTCCTATATTAAGAAGTTGTAAAACTGACATTTGGAGAATAAAACCTTAACCAATACAAAATTCTGGTCTGATAAATTTCTTGCTGTATCTTTATAGGGGGTCTGAGCTCCAAATCTCCTGTACAGGCATAGAGGAGCTGATAACATTCCACCACTAGAGGGAGCTCAGGTGCTTACCATAGACTTGGTACTCGGGCTCACAGTATGCAGTGAGCGCCCTCTAGTGGTGGCTGCTGGTAGGTTATAGTGCATGCTTACTGTGTAGATAAAATTCTGACTCTGTGTGACGTCAGGACGGCAGTGCTGCGCGCGGAGGAGAAGATGGACGAGCTGTGGATCGGCGCCCCTACAGGTCAGGAAAGTATATTTCACTGGCGCTGGGGACATGGCTAGGAGGGGGAGGTGGTGGGAGCTGGTGGTATTGAGGGGCAGCTGATGGCACTGGGGAGGGGGTGGAGCCTGATGGCACGGGGGGGGGGCTGATGAGTTTTTATAAAGAAAAACGTTCTTTTAATTAGTTTTGTTAGAGTACTCGATTTAATTGTTGGATTATTCGAGAGAATACTCAATTACAAAAAATAGCTGCAGCCCTAGTCGCTCTGTCCTCTTAAAACATATGTAACATAGTACATAAGGCCGAAAAAAGCCCTCCGTCCATCCAGTTCGGCCTGTTATCCTGCAAGTTGATCCAGAGGAAGGCAAAAAAAAAAACTGAGGTAGAAGCCAATTTTCCCTACTTTAGGGGAATAATAAATTCCTTCCCGACTCCAATCAGGCATCAGAATAACTCCCTGGATCAGCGACCCCTCTCTAGTAGCTATAGCCTGTAATATTATTACACTCCAGAAATACATCCAGGCCCCTCCTGAATTCCTTTATTGTACTCACCATCACCACCTCCTCAGGCAGAGAGCTCCATAGTCTCACTGCTCTTACCGTAAAGAATCCTCTTCTATGTTTGTGTACAAACCTTCTTTCCTCCAGACGCAGAGGATGTCCCCTCGTCACAGTCACAGTCCTGGGGATAAATAGATGATGGGATAGATCTCTGTACTGACCCCTGATATATTTATACATAGTAAAGTCATGATTTTATTAAAGACACGGAAGCGAGTATTGCTTTAACTCCTCTTTACTGTTACCATAGCAGCAAAGAATGAACAGTCAATCACAAAGAAAACCATAGTAACCAACTCCTCCCCACTATCCCAGCATATAATGGCTCAACCCCTGGGATCATCTTCTTTCTTTGTACAGCTACTCCGAACTGCAGCATATTCCGAAACTGGCCATCCCGGTCTGGAACCAACACTCTTGATAACTCAGATAACCAAAGTCTTCAACGGAAGGAAAAACGCCCCTTGACGCTGTAAACGAAACAGGCCATGCACTTGGATCCGAATCTGCGACCAAGCCGACATTTGAACCTGCGGAGTAGAAACATAAAGACAACAGATTGCACAAGGCATACATGAGTTCTAAACGAGGCAAATGACCCCAAGGCAAAGACATGAGCAAGGAGTAAAAGATAAAATACCGCAATCCGAAATTATATACAAACCTAAGCAAGGGTGGGAAGGGAGGGCAATACTCGCCTCCGTGTCTTTAATAAAATCATGATTGCAAGTTTAAAGCTTAGAAACGACAGAAGTAAAAGCATGAGACATGGGACGAAAATAAAACTCCCGAAAAGTGGACACTCTGGACCAGTCCGCTAAACGCATGACATCCTCCAGGCGGACCCCCGAGACAGTCATGGAAGTAGCAGAAGCACTGCGAACCGAATGCGCTGTAAAAATATTAGTGTCCATGCCCGCCTGACTCAGTATTTCCTTAACCCAGCGTGACAAAGTTGCGCTGGAGACGGGAGCATAGGGTCTCCGAAAAGAGATAAACAAATGAGGAAATTCCGGAGAACGCAAAGCAGCAGTACAGGATTCATACTCCTGCAAGCAAGCTACCGGACAAAGTTGAGGTGACTGCCGGAAGGAAGGTTAAGTCACAGAGCGGATGTTTGTTTTGGTTTGTCTGGAAATGTTAAACTGGACACCCTCCGGAGTGAAAGAACGTGCATCGTAGTCTAAGGCCCGAACGTCCGAGACCCGCTTACAAGATATGAGGCAAAGCAACATTACCAATTTCGCTGATTAATTGGCGCAGGGACAGTTGAGCATTAGAAGACCAAGAAGATAACATTTTTTTATACCAACCCCACATCCCAAGTAGCAGAGAAGCGAGGTCTGGGAGGTCGAGACAGACGAGAACCTTTAAGCAGACGACGACACAAGAGGCTGTTGGCCCGCAGGGCATCCCTCAAAACCCTCGTGTCTAGAGGATATCGCTGACCTGATTGATCGTTGATCGTACGATAAGCCTTCCCCGCATCATAGAGGGAAGACGAAAAGGACAGGGGCACGAAGGGGATCCAAATCGCGCTCTCTGCACCAATGAGCCCAAGCGTCCCAGGCGGCTCGATAAGCCCATCTGGTTCCGGGGGCCCATGCGTTTTCCAATAGGAAAACAGTTGTGTCTGAAACTCCAGACAACGCACTGGAACACCCGAGATCCTGCAAGCGAGAAGGCGTAGCAGCCCTGCTAGTAGTAGGGGATGGGATTCCCCTGTCGGGCCCTGAAGCAGAGAGAGTTGGTCCGGAAGGAGAAGCGGAAAATCCACCAACAGATCCAGGACCAGAGGGAACCAAGGTTGCGACCTCCACAGAGGCAGGATCAAGACGAGCTCCGCCGCTTGACGTTGAACCTGCAGGAGAACTCGAGGGATCAGAGCAAATGGGGGAAAAGCGTACATCAACGCCCCTCCCCACTGTAGCGGAAGCAGTGGACGCGTTCCTGCAAGAGGGTCTGGACGCCAGCTGAAGAATCTGGGCAGCTGGGCGTTCAAACGGTTCGCGAACAAATCTATTGAGGGAGGACCCCACCGTGATGACAAAGCTAGGAATACCGTCTCGTCTAGCTTCCAGTCGCTGGAATCCGATATGTAGCATGAATTCCAGTCCGCTAACACATTGTGGAGGCCAGGAAGATGTTCCGCAATTACCACAATACCCCTGGCGAGGCAGAACTCCCAAAAATCCTTCGCCAGGTAGGTCAGAACCGAAGAACGTGTTCCGCCCATACAGTTGACGTATCGGACCGCGGAGATGTTGTCCATCCGCAGTCTGATACAAGTCGTGACCATGCCATTGGCGAAACTGCGAATCGCCAAAGACCCTGCCAATAACTCTAGGCCATTGATATGGAGGTGAGTCTCTTCTTCCCGTGGATAACCCATTGCAGTGCGCCCCCCAGCCGTGTAAGCTCGCGTCTGACTCTATGACAAGGTCCGGTGCGGACCGAATAAGGCCTTACCGTTCCAAACCGACAGGTTCTGGATCCACCACCGCAATTCGTCCTTCGTCTCTCTGTCCAGAACGACCATGTCTGAATACGTGGCTCGGTTCGAAGATGGGCAATCTTGAGTCACTGGAGGGCCCGGTAGTGTAAGGGAGCCGGAAATATGGCCTGGATAGACTATGCCAGAAGCCCTATTAGACGCGCCAAATGTCGTAGAGATAACTGTGGCCGAAGCAGAGCATGGCGTAGCTCTTTGAGAATCGACCGGATTTTGGCTAGGGGCAGATGGAGGGTCAGGGACGAGGAGTCTATTCTGAACCCCAGGAATTCCATCGAAGTAGATGGTGTGAGACAAGATTTTTCTTGGTTTATGATAAATCCTAACCCTGAAAGGAGATTGATGGACATGGCGAGATGTCTGCGAAGGAGGGATGGACTTTGCGCCATGATAAGAATATCGTCTAGATAAATTATCATGCGCACCCCTCTGCTGCGTAGCCAAGTCACCACAGGTTTCATCACCTTGGTGAAGCACCAAGGGGCGGACGAGAGGCCAAAAGGTAGGCAAGTGAAACGCCAGATCTGATCTCCCCAAAGAAAACTGAGTAGGTCCCTGGAGGCAGGAGCCACTGGGACCGTGAGATACGCATCTTTGAGGTCTAGTTTGACCATCCAGTCGCCTGCGAGAAGCATGTCCCTTAGAAGATGGATGCCCTCCATCTTGAAGTGACTATATTGGACCAACGCATTGAGGGGTTTCAAATTGATGACTGGGCGCATCTGACCTCCCTTTTTCTGTACCAGAAACATATTGCTGATCACACCCGTGGTGTGAGACGTGGTGCGTTCTATCGCCCTCTTGTGGAATAATTCCAAGAGTTCCCTGTGTAGGTGTTGCTGGAGCGAACCGGTCAAATGTATAGGATGGGGAGTAGGTATAAGGCTCGGGGGGGCCACTAAGTCTATTGTGAAACCTCTGATGGTGTTCAGCACCCACCGGTCTGAGGTGATCACGGACCAGGCATGGAAAACGAGACTGAGTCTGCCCCCGACACAACCTGTTGAAGAAGGTAAAGGGAGAGCGGCGTAGGAACTTACCGATTGGTCGTCTAAAGGCGGGAGCTCCACGGAAACCTCTGGAACGTCCTGGTGCGCCCCTGGAGGGGAAGAAGGAAGGCTGGTGTCTGGGATCCTGAAGCGAGGATCTGTAGTTGAAGGAGCCTCTCCCCGTGCCGCGGGGATGGAAGTTAGAACGGCCGGACAGGCGGTCCCTAGAGCTGCCGGCCCTATTGGAGAAACGGGTATTAAAAACTTTTCTCATGGAGGTCTGGGCTTTGTCCAGAGCTGTGAAAGCCCCGACGTATCTGCCCAATTCCTTTATAAAGGAATCTCCAAATAAAAGGCCCTGGGCATCTTTGCCCGCCTCAGATAAGGCAAGGTTGGAGAGTTTTGGCTCCACCTTCATCAAAATGGCTTTACGCCTTTCTATGGCCAGGGAGGTATTTTACATTTCCAGTAATACAAATGGCCCTTTGGATCCATCCCCCTAACTCTATGGGGTCCACTGTTCTACCCTCTGCTTTGGCGGATTCCGCCATATCGAATATTCTGGCAAGCGGACCCCTGATATCTAGGAGCTTGTCCTGAACGGCTCTCAGAGCCGAATCCAACCCTTTCTTGGGGTTGAACCCCATTTTTGACAGAAACTGGACCATCTTGGGGGCCACCATGTCTCACACACCTTGTGAGGGATAAGAGGGCGTGGGCACTCTGCCCGTAACTTGTTGCGCGACTCCTTACTTAGAGGAGTGCGAATTTTTTACTCTAAATATTGAGCCACGTGAGTGGCCGGGAGCCATTCCGCAGAGCGGGGGTGATGTAGCTCATCGGGATTAAATAAGGGATCCCCCAGGGGGTCAACCAGAAGGTCCTCCCGCATAGAATGACCCTCCTGCATAGTGGCCGCAGTTTTAGCAGGTACGGGGTTCGGCAATAAGTCTAAGGTATCAACAGCAACATCTGTCAGCTCCTCAACCGAGTCATAGTTTGACTCATTCTGTGCCTCCTCTATAGATTCTTTGTCTGAATCTGACATTGGCTCAGGCAGGGTCCTGGCAGTCTTCCAAGCGCGAGACCTTTCTGCCTGTCGTGTGCAGGCTCTTTTACGCGGGACAACCGTGTGATCGTGTGATGGATTTCCATCGGTCATAGAGGTTCTGGAGGCTGAGGGCATGTTAAGATCCACACCTGAGCTCTGAGTAGTCATGACTGACTGAGCACATAGGGCCTGAGATATAGAATGCGTTAGGGCTGAGGACATGGAGCCCATAGCTGAAATAATCGCATTTGAGATGGATTGATGCACGCTGCGTTCTGCATGTCATTTGGGGAAACCTCAGCGCGGCTGTCTAATGCAGAGGGGCTAATAAGGGCTGCGGGGTCTCCCTGTCTAGGGGTAGAACAGGCACTGCGGCGAGACATGATGGACGAGTGGTAGGAGTAATTCACCCCAGACCACCAAAAACCGAATCGACCTAGGACAAAGGAAAAAAGCCTAATGAGGAACCATAATACTGAGAATAAATGGGATACAGGCACAAGACGGAAGGGGAACTCACCGAGGGGTACCGGAGGCAGATCTGGACACCTGCGGCAGAGAGTGGCGTGGGCGCGATCCTGGGCAAGATGGCGTCGAGATCCCGGCGAAACGGCGGCCAAGGAGACCCGAAATCCCGCGATATCGCGGGAGGGACAATGCGGGAGCCCCAAGATGGCGCCCCGAAGTCTCGCAATCGCGAGAACTCGGGCGGGAAGGAGACAGGGCGCGGGGACCGCCGAACGGGCCAGAAGAGAGCCGGAGACGTCCGGTAAGCGAAGGAAAAGAAAAGGGGGGGTGAAAGAGCGATGAGGGAAGCGCCGACACCAGGGCACTGGCAACAGTGGGGAAACAGCACTAAATATATAGCAAACGATAGCCCGCCCCAGAAGGGAGACGGGGGCACAGTAATCAATAAACACCAGGGAATTTAACCCTGAGTGGGCAGCAATGAAGCAAAACGAACAATCATGAACATACAATAGCACACGTATACTCATCTGCCATGGCAGCAGCAAAGAAAGAGGATGATCCCAGGGGTTGAGCCATTATATGCTGGGATAGTGGGGAGGAGTTGGTTACTATGGTTTTCTTTGTGATTGACTGTTCATTCTTTGCTGCTATGGTAACAGTAAAGAGGAGTTAAAGCAATAGGAGCCTCCGTGTCTTGTGATAAAATTAGATCTCCCCTCAGTCGTCTTTTTTCTAAAGTGAATAACCCTAATGTTGATAATCTTTCTGGGTACTGTAATTGCCCCATTCCAGTTATTACTTTAGTTGCCCTCCTCTGGACCCTCTCCAGCTCTGCTATGTCTGCCTTGTTCACAGGAGCCCAGAACTGTACACAGTACTCCATGTGTGGTCTGACTAGTGATTTGTAAAGTGGTAGGACTATGTTCTCATCACCGCCATCTATGCCTCTTTTGATGCAACCCATTATCTTATTGGCCTTGGCAGCAGCTGCCAGACACTGTTTTTTGCAGCTTAGTTTGCTGTTTTATTAAAATTCCTAGATCCTCTTCCATGTCAGTGTTACCGAGTGTTTTTTACCATTTAGTATGTACGGGTGACTTGCATTATTCCTTCCCATGTAGATAACCTTACATTTGTCAGTGTTAAACCTCATCTGCCACAGCCTCCAATCTATCCAGATCGCTCTGTAGTAGTATACTGTCCTCTGTAGTGTGTATACAGTCCTCTGTAGTGTATATACACAGTATACTGTCCTCTGTAGTGTATATACACAGTATACTGTCCTCTGTAGTGTGTATGTATATATAGTATACTGTCCTCTGTAGTGTGTGTGTGTGTGTGTGTGTGTGTATATATATATATATATATATATACACACACACACACAGTATACTGTCCTCTGTAGTATATATATATACAGTGTACTGTCCTCTTCAGTGTTAATTACTTTACACAGTTTAGTGTCATCTGCGAAAATTGATACTTTACTGTGCAAGCCTTCTACAAGATCATTAATAAATATATTGAAGCGAATAGGGCCCAATACTGACCCCTGAGGTACTCCACTAGTGACAGTGACCCTTCCAGTACTGACCCCTGAGGTACCCCACTAGTGACAGTGACCCAATCTGAGTGTGTACCGTTAATAACCACCCTCTGTTTTCTATCCCTCAGCCAGTTACTTACCCACATACAGACGTTTTCTCCCAGTCCGAGCATTCTCATTTTATATACTAACCTTTTATGTGGTACAGTGTCAAATGCTTTGGAGAAGTCCAGATACACGACATCCATTGATTCACCGCTGTCAAGTCTAGAACTTACCTCCTCATAGAAACTGATTAAATTAGTTTGGCATGACCGATCCCTCATGAAGCCATGCTGATTTGGCGTTATTTGCTTATTTCCATTGAGATGCTCTAAGATAGCATTTCTCAGAAAACAGTTTACCCACAACAGATGTTAAACTTACCGGCCTATAGTTTCCAGGCTCTGTTTTTGGCCCCTTTTTGAATATTGGCACCACATTTGCCATGCGCCAATCCTGTGGGACATTCCCTGTCAGTATAGAGTCCGCAAATATCAGAAATAAGGGTCTGGCTATGACATTACTTAATTCCCTTAGGATACGGGGTGTATGCCATCTGGTCCTGGCGATTTGTCTATTTTAATCTTTTTAAGTCGCTGTTGTACTTCTTCAGACAGGACACTTTTAATGGGGAATTTATTTTTACATTCAGCATTTCATCTGACAGTTTATTTTCCTCAGTGAATACATTGGAGAAAAAAATATTTAACAGCTTTGCTTTCTCCTCGTCGCTCCCTGCAACTCCCCCCCCCCCTCATCACTCCTTAAAGGGCCGACACCTTCAGATTTATACTTTTTTAACATTTATATAATTAGTTTTACTCTCTTTGGTAATTAATCTCTCGGTCTCTAGTTTGGCCGCTTTTATTTGTTTTTTACATGTTCTATTTTTTTCCTTAGTTTTTCAGTGCTTCCGTGCTACCGTCCTGTTTTAGTGTTTTATATGCTTTCTTTTTGTCATTTATTGCTTTCTTTACAGTTCTGTTTATCCACATTGGTTTCTTTTTCTTCCTTAACCTTTTATTCCCATACAGTATGTACCTCTCACAATTAGATTTTAGGATGTTTTTAAAGATATCCCATTTTGTGGCTGTATTTTTATTTTTGAGGACTTTGTCCCAGTTAGTTTGGCCTATGGCCTCTCTTAGTTGGCTAAATTTAGCATTTTTGATGAAGTTTGGTATTTTTGTTCCTCCCTGTAGAAACGCTCTTTTGAATGCTAATTGGAAGGTTATTACTTTTATGGTCACTATTTCCCAGGTGTCCCCCGACCTGCACGTCTGTTGTTCTGTCAGGTCTATTGGTTAATACTAAGTCCAGTATGGCCGTCCCTCTAGTCGGTCAGTCTATATCTGGGTAGTTCCCCCATAATAACCACCTCATTATGATTTGCCGCCTCGTCTATCTCGTTTAGCAGTAGATCTTCTGTGGCGGTTTATAGTAAACTCCTATTAGTAATTTATTGTTTTTAGCTCCATGCATCTGTCCCCACAGTGACTCCACATGTTCATGTCCCTCACTTATATATTCCCGGAGTGTGGGCTTTAGACAGGACTTTACATAAAGGCAGACCCCTCCCCCTCTCCGGTTTTGACGATCCTTTCTAAACAGACTGTAACCTTGTACATTAACCGCCCAGTCATAGCTATCATCCAGCCGTGTCTCATTTATTCCCACTGTCATAGCTATCATCCAGCCATGTCTCAGTTATTCCCACTGTCATAGCCATCATCCAGCCATGTCTCAGCTATGACAGTGGGAATAACTATCATCCAGCCATGTCTGTTATTCCCACTGTCATAGCTATCATCCAGCCATGTCTCAGTTATTCCTACTGTCATAGCTATCATCCAGCCGTGTCTCAGTTATTCCTACTGTCATAGCTATCATCCAGCCGTGTCTCAGTTATTCCTACTGTCATAGCTATCATCCAGCCGTGTCTCAGTTATTCCTACTGTCATAGCTATCATCCAGCCGTGTCTCAGTTATTCCCACTGTCATAGCTATCATTCAGCCATGTCTCAGTTATTCCCACTGTCATAGCCATCATCCAGCCATGTCTGTTATTCCTACTGTCATAGCTATCATCCAGCCATGTCTGTTATTCCTACTGTCATAGCTATCATCCAGCCGTGTCTCAGTTATTCCTACTGTCATAGCTATCATCCAGCCTTGTCTCAGTTATTCCCACTGTCATAGCTATCATTCAGCCATGTCTCAGTTATTCCCACTGTCATAGCCATCATTCAGCCATGTCTCAGTTATTCCCACTGTCATAGCCATCATCCAGCCATGTCTCAGTTATTCCCACTGTCATAGCTATCATCCAGCCGTGTCTCAGTTATTCCCACTGTCATAGCTATCATCCAGCCATGTCTCAGTTATTCCCACTGTCATAGCTATCATCCAGCCATGTCTCAGTTATTCCCACTGTCATAGCTATCATCCAGCCATGTCTCAGTTATTCCCACTGTCATAGCTATCATCCAGCCATGTCTCAGTTATTCCCACTGTCATAGCTATCATCCAGCCATGTCTGTTATTCCCACTGTCATAGCTATCATCCAGCCGTGTCTCAGTTATTCCCACTATGTCATAGCTATCATCCAGCCGTGTCTCAGTTATTCCCACTATGTCATAGCTCTCCTCACACATCAGTACTTCCAATTCCCCAGTAGTAGAGGAGATGGTGTTCTTCCTCCTAAGCTTCATGAATTTAAGATTAGGAAATATTTAGATAAGAGATCCTAGATCCTGATGATCCATCCTTAGTAAATATGGACAATATCCTGGCAGGACTATGTGACATGCACTTTATTGAGCGATCACCAGGAGGACGTGTCACATTTAAAAATATTTAGCATATATCCATTTTGGCAAAAGCTGGGTGACAACCAGTATGGCCGCCATTACAGCACATACAAGGGTAGTCACCTTGTCTATTCTGCCTCGTTATGTAGCGATCCCGGAGGGGAAACTAGCACCAAATAATTCTGCAAACTTGCCTTCGATGCTCTGGGTGACAACCGTGGAAGCTCCAACTGGTGGCAATAGTGGTTGTCACTAGGGATGAGCGAATTTCATATTTTTTTTAATTCGCTTACGGTTCGGGTTGTGGTATAATCTGAATTGCGTTATGGATTCCGTAACCATGGACCATGACGGAATGCCTTTAGAGGCATTCCGTCATAATAGAAGTCTATGGGCTGCATAACGGATCCGTCCCGTTTCCATTATGCAGGAGAGGACTCCCCTGCCTAACAGAAACGGGACGGATCCGCTTTGCAGCCCATAGACTTCTAATATGAGGCATTCCGTCATACAATTGCGTTATGGTCCATGGTAACGGAATCCATAACGCAATTCACCTTTTACCACCAAACGAATTTCAAAATATGAAATTCGCTCATCTCTAGTCTTTATATATTGACCCCCAGCTGTCCCTGCAAGAAGGAGTGCGTGGGAAAGACTATCTGGCGCCGTGATCCATGGACGCCGACCGCAACTCACTATTGTTACGTGATTCTTAAGGTTGAGCAATTCCTTTAATTTCCCTGAATGGGCGTATTTGTTTCCGACCTGCCCGGACAGATGAATTGCTATTAAAGAAGAATGAAACTTATTAACCCATCAGTGCCAATGTAACTGTGAATTACTGGTTGCATGTACAGTATGCGCTGTTCCCCGTACTCATGTAGCAAATAATACATACTGACAACCCCTTTAGATCTACGTCAGCTGAACCTGGCAGATGCCGAGAGACCTATGGATCAGGCAGGTGGATTTCAATATGCCTGAGCCTTCTCTGGGAGGTCAGCCTCTCTTGGACCTGTCTGGCAGTGGAACACATGCATCTCCAGAACTTCAGTAGGTGGGGGACCCTAGTTCTGGAGTTGGTGCAGGTCCCGTGCCTTGAGGGCAGACCTGTCTGCAATGTGAACTATATTATTTCTTGCAATTCCAAAATGGCCGCTAACGGAAGGTCATGTGATTGATTCATGAAATACTCTGTGCTCCTGAGGGCACTAATCCTTCCAAGGGAACAAAGGGCATAAGCCAAAAGTACCTTTTGTAAGCTAAAAAAAAAAATAACAAACTAGACTTGCCGAAGTTCAATAAAGCGAATGGGTGCACCTAAAAAAAAAATATATGAACGGTCTTACCATATACCCCTTTGGTCAGCCCTTCATAGGCGGGTCTCGCCTCACTATGGCGCAGTGCCTCCACCCAGATCTTGCTTGGAGCTGTATAGGACAGCAGGAGGGTCTTTCTCTTCTGCCAGGAGCCGACTTGGGAAACCCCTGCCATCTCAGTACACACTCGCCCCAGGAGGGAGGTAACTGATCAACAGATTTATTTGGGAAAAGGTGAACAATGGTGAAGAACATTAAGACAGCCGCCCCCTTCACCAGGGGGTAATCTGTAATTTTCCTTTGGAATATAAAGACGGCATGCACTTCCCAGCTATCTACTTATACTAATACTCTGCTTACTGCACCCTACTGTCTAGCAATTAACTGTCCATGACTAGGGCTGAAACGAGGACTCGAGCAAATCGAGTAAATAGACATTCAAAAAATCCTCTATGCAAATTTTGTGCATCAAGTATTTATTTATAACATGACCACATAGCGGTGAGTAAACGTGAATCGCTATTGGTCACTGCTCCGTGTTCTCCCGCTGACACCGCGCTGCACTGTTCTGGCGCGCACACCTCGTACTGCACTGTGAAGTCAGGTACCAGGGCATCGCGGGAAGAAGACGAATCAAGAGCTGTGGAGTGTCAGCGATGCCCCTAGGACAGGTAAGGTCTGTTTATTTATTTGACTATGACATGGAGGGGTGGGGGGGGACTGATGATATTGAATTTTTATAAAGGAAAATGTTCTTTTAAGAAGTTACTTTATCTGATTACTTGCTTAATCGGAAGAATACTTGATTACTAAAATAATCGATAGCTGCAGCCCTAGCCCATGACCTCCCACATGGGACTGTTGCGTGCAGCTCTGTTCTTGGTAAGATCAGCTAACTGACCTCCTGAAAAACTCTGTGCTGCTGGTCAGGAACCTGCTCTTTCCTGTCCCCTTATCTTTGAGCCACTGTCTGTAAGTGCCTTAGAGGAGCTGTATACAAGGGCCAAGAAAAACAAGTCCATCCTGGGCGGGTGCATTCCTGGCCGTCCCTCCTCCTGGTGCCTATCCTGCCTACCCTTTGTCCTGGTGCTTACCCCGCCTGCCCCTCGTCCTAGTGGCTATCCTGCCTACCTCTCGGCCTGGTGCTTACCCCGCCTGCCCCTCGTCCTAGTGGCTATCCTGCCTACCTCTCGGCCTGGTGCTTACCCCGCCTGCCCCTCGTCCTGGTGCCTATCCTGCCTACCTCTCGGCCTGGTGCTTACCCCGCCTGCCCCTCGTCCTGGTGCCTATCCTGCCTACCCTTTGTCCTGGTGCTTACCCCGCCTGCCCCTCGTCCTAGTGGCTATCCTGCCTACCTCTCGGCCTGGTGCTTACCCCGCCTGCCCCTCGTCCTGGTGCCTATCCTGCCTACCTCTCGGCCTGGTGCTTACCCCGCCTGCCCCTCGTCCTAGTGGCTATCCTGCCTACCTCTCGGCCTGGTGCTTACCCCGCCTGCCCCTCGTCCTGGTGCCTATCCTGCCTACCCTTTGTCCTGGTGCTTACCCCGCCTGCCCCTCGTCCTAGTGGCTATCCTGTCTACCTCTCGGCCTGGTTCTTAACCTGCCTGTCCCTCGTCTTATGGTTATCATAAGAAAATACAACATAAAATATACTTATAATGCCAAAGAACAGTTTGCCATAAAGCACACATGTATTAAACCGGATCTGCAGGACCCCCTTGTCTCTGATGCAACAGAGAAGCGAGTGAATAGGTTAACGTGTTTTTTACGATATCTGCTGCACACCAGTTCTGCCTCAAAATCTTTCTAATAAGATACCTTTTCTTGCGGGCCTCCCAGCAGCTTCGTATTACCTCCATCCAATCCCGCACACCAAACGTGGAGGCAGTAATGGCAATATTGGGTGAATTCTTTAATTGCTCCCCGTTTACCGAGCTGTGATCAATTCGACTGATACAGTAGAAGCAGATAAATGGCTTGAGTTCTCCTGAGGAAGCGCGCTGCCCAGATACGGAGGTGGTCACATATTTTTTTTTTTGATGTATATCGGATTGTAGGGGTTTTATGTCTGACCTCGTTTGGAAAGGGCGCTAGCCTTTTTAGGACTCTGTCAGGTCTATGAAGGGTTTGTGCAGGATCCCAACATTATCGCTCGGTTTTATGATGGGGCTCTCTAGTGGTTCCATTTTACTGCTACAACCTTCTGGCCTGGCTTTGGGAAGGGGACATGGACGATGTTATAACCCACTACAGGAATGTTAAGGGAGGGGGTGACTACTCCAACATCCATTTTGTTATCTATATCACGTCTTATGTTTTTTTCCATTTCCTATGTCAAGCATGCTAGTTTTTTTTTATTGAAAACCAAGGTCAGAAGAGAAGTTAGCTACTTCCTCCATTTCTTAAAGGTCACCAATAAACGGTCTCGCCCTCTACAGATTTGATCACAGGGAGAGCGATATAAAAAGGTAACAACCCCTCCTTTTGACTACCAGGTAGAGCTGAGAAAGAGATGGCAGTATTATCCTCCGGTGACGAAATAAATGCAGCCCTAGGAGAGCAAATATATCCGACGATAACTGTCACACAGCTACTTCCTGTCCCTAAAATCAACGAGAAAAGAGTCAATGCATTATTTGCGATTTTGGGGTTTACTTTACAAACGACACTGAAAATCTGTTGTTCTCCAATCACCCTTAAAACGATAAATTCTTCAAAATGAAAACATACTTTAATTTAACTTATTTTTGCATCAGAAAAGGTAATCAGTGAGTGTCTACCCCATTGTAAGAACATCTGTATAACAAAAAGCTGGAATGTGAATATTCGTCTTGTCGTACGCCATTGTATACAAACATCCGTCTAATAAAGCTTTGATTGTTCTACAGTACGAAAGTTAAAAGTCATGGCTAGGGCAGGCAGTGCTGGGGTCTACATGGCCAGTTGCACTGAAAACGGTCCAACGGAGTGTTTGATCGATGCTACTGAGGAGTGTATAAACCCCGCCCCCGAGGAGCCTGCATTACCGGCAGTCTGGTCTAGGCTGCAAGTTTTATCGACAACAGTCATTAAATCTGCCGATAAATGTAGTGATGAGTAACAGCACCATCCGATAAAGTCCAGGAGAGGTAACATCTTCTAGCTAGTGGTGCGGTTTTCCTATGTCAACTGTGATATTGATGTACAGAGGCTCGTGCTCGATGGAGAGCAGCTTGTAGGTGCAGGAGTTCAGTCCGTCCTTCTTCCAGACCTTGGACACTTTCCTGAGTAGCTGCATCCTACGAGAGAGGAAAATATTCCATAAAAATTCTGGTTATTACACAGGGACCTTCCTGTTGCCACCTCTAGTGGGAGATCTGTATGGCTCCTTTTAGATTGCCCCCTTGTGGTGGCAGTGGGTAGCTGATAATTGTGTGTCCGGAAGAACAGCTTCACATTAAAGGATAGGGCTACACAGTAATGCAGGAACTCAACGGAGGGAAGACATGCTGGAAATGTACCACAATAATGGAGATTATCATATACGACACCGCCATATACCATGATGCTCTATGTGCAGTATTATTTGGACATTCTGTAGTGCAGTTAGTAGATATCTTTACTTTTCAGCTGTTTTTTGGTCACTGTATGGCGGTATTATTTAAACAATATACTTTGGCACTGTACAGAGTATAATGGTGGCAGCACAGTACAGCATTATTAACTATGGCGATTATACAGTGTACAAATATCCATACGTTAAAGCACTATATATACACAGTATGGTGCCAAAATAACAGTGCCAGTACTGCCCCTTACATACAAAATGCCATTCCACCAGCAAATCCCTGTTAAGTGTTTTAAATAATACCGCCATACAGTGACCATATATAACACCTGTATATAAGTGCTATTCAATTATAGCTATAGACAGGCACACTTCATTTGGGGTAACCCAGAGATGTCTAATTTAGGTCATTCACATATATACTTATTGATCAATACAAATGTAAATTAAAAAGGATAAGAATATCAGAAATATAAAAAAATATAAAAAATTCAACCCCCGCGTTAGAATACACTGAAATGTATGTGGTGAACCACTAATTTGTCTTCACCCCCTACAGAGCAAAAGGTGAGGGACAAAAATATTCACTCTCTTGCTTGCCAAAAAATAGATGTATATGCATATAATAAAATGAGACCGGAGAACAGTCCCAGTGGACACTTAGTATAGATGTATAGTTCGTTTACATTCACAGTGCGCTCATTAATATTATGTCCAATATAGACCAGCAGACCGTTCCAATAGATACTTTGTATCAGTTTGTAATTGGAGGACTCCTTTGTATTCACAGTTTGCTGGTCTTGTAACCTCTTGTTTATTGTATAAGACACAGTTTACTCTGATATTTGAGAATCTCTACTCCCTGTTTGAAGGTAACAAAATGTTGCTCCCGTGGCGTCCCACGTGGTAGCTTACAGCGTCTCTCGCTGTCTCCAGCACGGGTAATCGTACCTATATTGCAGCGAGTGAATACCGGCGTCCCACGTGGTAGCTTATAGGGCTCCCCTCAGATACAGCGTCTCTCGCTGTCTCCAGCGCGGGTAATCGTACCTACAGTTGCAAGATAAAGTATGTGAACCCTTTGTAATGATATGGATTTCTGCACAAATTGGTCATAAAATGTGATCTGATCTTCATCTAAGTCACAACAATAGACAATCACAGTCGGCTTAAACTAATAACACACAAAGAATTAAATGTTACCATGTTTTTATTGAACACACCATGTAAACATTCACAGTGCAGGTGGAAAAAGTATGTGACCCCTTGGATTTAATAACTGGTTGAACCTCCTTTGGCAGCAATAACTTCCACCAAATGTTTTCTGTAGTTGCAGATCAGACGTGCACAACGGTCAGGAGTAATTCTTCACCATTCCTCTTTACAGAACTGTTTCAGTTCAGTAATATTCTTGGGATGTCTGGTGTGAATCGCTTTCTTGAGGTCATGCCACAGCATCTGAATCGGGTTGAGGTCAGGACTCTGACTGGGCCACTCCAGAAGGCGTATTATCTTCTGTTTAAGCAATTCTGTTGTTGATTTACTTCTATGCTTTGGGTCGTTATCCTGTTGCAACACCCATCTTCTGTTGAGCTTCAGCTGGTGGACAGATGGCCTTAAGTTCTCCTGCAAAATGTCTTGATAAACTCAATTTTTCCGTCGATGATAGCAATCCGTCCAGGCCCTGATGCAGCAAAGCAGCCCCAAACCATGATGCCCCACCACCATACTTCACAGTTGGGATGAGGTTTTGATGTTGGTGTGCTGTGCCTCTTTTTCTCCACACATAGTGTTGTGTGCTTCTTCCAAACAACTCAGCTTTGGTTTTATCTGTCCACAGAATATTTTGCCAGTACTGCTGTGGAACATCCAGGTGCTCTTGTGCAAACTGTAAACGTGCAGCAATGTTTTTTTGGACAGCAGTGGCTTCCTCTGTGGTATCCTTCCATGAAATCCATTCTTGTTTAGTGTTTTACGTATCAGAGATTCGCTAACTGGGATGTTAGCATATGCCAGAGACTTTTGTAAGTCTTTAGCTGACACTCTAGGATTCTTCTTCACCTCATTGAGCAGTCTGCGCTGTGCTCTTGCAGTCATCTTTACAGGACGGCCACTCCTAGGGAGAGTAGCAGCCGTGCTGAACTTTCTCCATTTATAGACAATTTGTCTTACCGTGGACTGATGAACAGCAAGGCTTTTGGAGATACTTTTATAACCCTTTCCAGCTTTATGCAAGTCAACAATTCTTAATCGTAGGTCTTCTGAGAGCTCTTTTGTGCGAGGCATCATTCACATCAGGCAATGCTTCTTTTGAAAAGCAAACCCAGAACTGGTGTGTTTTTTTTTATAGGGCAGCTGTAACCAACACCTCCAATCTCATCTCATTGATTAGACTCCAGTTGGCTGACACCTCCCTCCAATTAGCTCTTGGAGATGTCATTAGTCTAGGGGGTTCACATACTTTTTCCACCTGCACTGTGAATGTTTACATGGTGTGTTCAATAAAAACATGGTAACATTTAATTCTTTGTGTGTTATTAGTTTAAGCAGACTGTGATTAGATCAGATCACATTTAATGACCAATTTGTGCAGAAATCCATATAATTCCAAAGGGTTCACATACTTTTTCTTGCAACTGTATATTGCAGCGAGTAAATCCCAGCGTCACACGTGGTCAGGAGCTCTCAGAGTCTCACCTGGTAAAAACGCGTTATGCCTTAACTGCCCGGACTCTCACCGTAGTTCTCATATTATGTGTGGAGCGCTCCATATTTCAAAGAGATGGATTTTCCATATATGAGTAAGTGGGTTCTAGACTCTGTAAATGACTGCCAATTCTACCTGAGGGGAGCGCTGTAAGCTACCACGTGGGACGCCAGGATTCACTCGCTGCAATATAGGTACGATTACCCATGCTGGAGAGAGCGAAAGACACTGTAAGCTACCACGTGGGATGCCACGGGAACAACATTTTGTTACCTTCAAACAGATAGTAGAGATTCTCAAATATCATTGAGTAAACTGTGTCTTATACAATAAACAAGAGGTCACAAGACCAGCAAACTGTGAATACAAAGGAGTCATCTAATTACAAACTGATACAAAGTATCTATTGGAACGGTCTGCTGGTCTATATTGGACATAATATTAATGAGCGCACTGTGAATGTAAACGAACTATACATCTATACTAAGTGTCCACTGGGACTGTTCGCCTGTCTCATTTTATTATATGCATATACAGTACAGACCAAAAGTTTGGACACCTTCTCATTCAGAGTTTTCTTTATTTTCATGACTATGAAGGCATCAAAACTATGAATTAACACATGTGGAATTATATACATAACAGACAAGTGTGAAACAACTGAAAATATGTCATATTCTAGGTTCTTCAAAGTAGCCACCTTTTGCTTTGATTACTGCTTTGCACACTCTTGGCATTCTCTTAATGAGCTTCAAGAGGTAGTCCCCTGAAATGGTCTTCCAACAGTCTTGAAGGAGTTCCCAGAGATGCTTAGCACTTGTTGGCCCTTTTGCCTTCACTCTGCGGTCCAGCTCACCCCAAACCATCTCGATCGGGTTCAGGTCCGGTGACTGTGGAGCCCAGGTCATCTGGCGCAGCACCCCATCACTCTCCTTCATGGTCAAATAGCCCTTTCTTTCAAAGTTTTCCCAATTTTTCGGCTGACTGACCTTCATTTCTTAAAGTAATGATGGCCACTCGTTTTTCTTTACTTAGCTGCTTTTTTCTTGCCATAATACAAATTCTAACAGTCTATTCAGTAGGACTATCAGCTGTGTATCCACCTGAATTCTCCTCAACGCCACTGATGGTCCCAACCCCATTTATAAGGCAAGAAATCCCACTTATTAAACCTGACAGGGCACACCTGTGAAGTGAAAACCATTTCAGGGGACTACTTCTTGAAGCTCATCAAGAGAATGCCAAGAGTGTGCAAAGCAGTAATCAAAGCAAAATGTGGCTACTTTGAAGAACCTGGAATATGACATATTTTCAGATGTTTCACACTTGTTTGTTATGTATATAATTCCACATGTGTTAATTCATAGTTTTGATGCCTTCATAGTCATGAAAATAAAGAAAACTCTTTGAATGAGAAGGTGTGTCCAAACTTTTGGTCTGTACTGTACATCTTTTTTTTGGCAAGCAAGAGTGAATATATTTGTCCCTCACCGTTTGCTCTGTAGGGGGTGAAGACAAATTTTTGGTTCACCACATACATTTCAGTATATTCTAACGCTGGGGTTGAATTTTTTTTATATATATTTTTTTTATATTTCTGATATTCTTATCCGAACATTTGTTTTGATCATTAAGTGTACAGGGAGTGCAGAATTATTAGGCAAGTTGTATTTTTTGAGGATTAATTTTATTATTGAACAACAACCATGTTCTCAATGAACCCAAAAAACTCATTAATATCAAAGCTGAATATTTTTGGAAGTAGTTTTTAGTTTGTTTTTAGTTTTAGCTATTTTAGGGGGATATCTGTGTGTGCAGGTGACTATTACTGTGCATAATTATTAGGCAACTTAACAAAAAACAAATATATACCCATTTCAATAATTTATTTTTACCAGTGAAACCAATATAACATCTCAACATTCACAAATATACATTTCTGACATTCAAAAACAAAACAGTGACCAATATAGCCACCTTTTTTTTAGCAAGGACACTCAAAAGCCTGCCATCCATGGATTCTGTTAGTGTTTTGATCTGTTCACCATCAACATTGCGTGCAGCAGCAACCACAGCCTCCTAGACACTGTTCAGAGAGGTGTACTGTTTTCCCTCCTTGTAAATCTCACATTTGATGATGGACCACAGGTTCTCAATGGGGTTCAGATCAGGTGAACAAGGAGGCCATGTCATTAGATTTTCTTCTTTTATACCCTTTCTTGCCAGCCACGCTGTGGAGTACTTGGACGCGTGTGATGGAGCATTGTCCTGCATGAAAATCATGTTTTTCTTGAAGGATGCAGACTTCTTCCTGTACCACTGCTTGAAGAAGGTGTCTTCCAGAAACTGGCAGTAGGACTGAGAGTTGAGCTTGACTCCATCCTCAACCCGAAAAGGCCCCACAAGCTCATCTTTGATGATACCAGCCCAAACCAGTACTCCACCTCCACCTTGCTGGCGTCTGAGTCGGACTGGAGCTCTCTGCCCTTTACCAATCCAGCCACGGGCCCATCCATCTGGCCCATCAAGACTCACTCTCATTTCATCAGTCCATAAAACCTTAGAAAAATCAGTCTTGAGATATTTCTTGGCCCAGTCTTGACGTTTCAGCTTGTGTGTCTTGTTCAGTGGTGGTCGTCTTTCAGCCTTTCTTACCTTGGCCATGTCTCTGAGTATTGCACACCTTGTGCTTTTGGGCACTCCAGTGATGTTGCAGCTCTGAAATATGGCCAAACTGGTGGCAAGTGGCATCTTGGCAGCTGCACGCTTGACTTTTCTCAGTTCATGGGCAGTTATTTTGCGCCTTGGTTTTTCCACACGCTTCTTGCGACCCTGTTGACTATTTTGAATGAAATGCTTGATTGTTCGATGATCACGCTTCAGAAGCTTTGCAATTTTAAGAGTGCTGCATCCCTCTGCAAGATATCTCACTATTTTTGACTTTTCTGAGCCTGTCAAGTCCTTCTTTTGACCCATTTTGCCAAAGGAAAGGAAGTTGCCTAATAATTATGCACACCTGATATAGGGTGTTGATGTCATTAGACCACACCCCTTCTCATTACAGAGATGCACATCACCTAATATGCTTAATTGGTAGTAGGCTTTCGAGCCTATACAGCTTGGAGTAAGACAACATGCATAAAGAGGATGATGTGGTCAAAATACTCATTTGCCTAATAATTCTGCACGCAGTGTATATGTGAATGACATAAATTAGACATCTCTGGGTTACCCCAAATGAAGTGTGCCTGTCTATAGCTATAATTTAATTATCCTGGTTTGACAGAAGGCGAGTCAAAAAGCCAGAGCGCCTTATCCACAGCAAATAAGGAGGTGAGCCGCTAAATCAAACAAAGTGCTATTCATTGTTGAAATAATACCGCCATACAATTAAAGGAGTTGTCTGGGTTCAGAGCTGAACCTGGACATACCCATATTTTCACCAAGGCAGTCCCCCTGAGGCTCGGAGCATCTAATGCGTGATCTAGCGCAGGGCAAGGGCTCTTTTGTTTACAATAACACACTGCCGGGCGGAAGCTTCCTCCCGGCAGTGTGTTCAGTCACGTCACCGGCTCTGATGGGCGTGCTTTAGCGCTGCCCTAGCCGTTTTACTGGCTAGGGCAGCACTAAAGCCCGCTCATCAGTTCCGGTGACGTCACCGGGCTTCCTGGCAGCCCCATGGAGAGCCCGGTTCGTCACCGGAACTCCTGAAAATGCCTTTGCCCTGCGCGATTTAGCGCAGGGCAAAGGAGAGCATCGGGGCATGAACTGCTCAGATGCTTATCTTGGTGGGGCTGCCGGGGTGAAAATGGAGGGATGTCTGGGTTCAGCTCTGAACCCGGAAAACCCCTTTAACATACCAAACCGTGCCTGACAGCACAGCATATGGGGGAAAGGGGCACTTTCCAATATAATGCCAGTCCTGATAGTGAGAGACATGAAGAAAATGATGGCTAGAATGGAGGAGGACTGGTCATATATAGCACCATGGGGACACATGGGATGGTATCAGGTAAGACAATAACGTGTGGGTCAGGACTGGCATCAGAGTAAGAAGAGCGGATTAACATGTACGGCAGACATGGCGGAAGACTGCAGGCTGGCTGTTTTGGGTGGGTGTCAGGCAAGGGTGTTGCAGTAGTCCACCTGGGCTGTGATAAAAGCATGGACTAGTATTGTGCATCATCTTCTACATCAGGAAGTGGATGGCGGTGAGAGTCCGGAGGAGACAGACAGGAGAAATAGCCCTCAGGAGGTGTCATCTATATACATAGCACCCAGTGGTCATACACTCGTATGAGGCATGGCACATCCCCTGGTGCCATATAACCATCAGTGACTGGTATCTACTCCGCCACAACTGGTGTTCTCTCATAATCACGTGGTCGTCTCCAGGATCTGCGCCATCTCCTTACATAACGGACTCTTCTCCATGTGAAGAAATTCCTGCTCTTAGCTCAGGAAATACCAGGAGACTCCGCACATGTGTCCGAGCGAGAAATCTGACAACCAGACCCCGGGCTTATACAGCCACATGTTATATAACTGAGGAGAGGGAACTAAGCTGAAATATCACTCTACAAGTCTATCTGCCCAGGTTATACCAGCTGTACATATATAATTATACAGGAAATACCCGGGTTATACCAGCATGGTCCATATCACTATATGCAAGGAGATGTATAACTTATACCAGCTGTACATATATAATTATATACAGGAGATGCCCGGGTTATACCAGCATGGTCCATATCACTGTATACAAGAAGATGTATAACTTATACCAGCTGTACATATATAATTATACAGGAAATACCCGGGTTATACCAGCATGGTCCATACCACTATATAGAAGATAAAGGATACTGCGTATTATAAAAGGCCACAAACTCACCTTTCCTTGTTGATCTCATTGCCTGCATCTCTGGTGTGAAAAATCATTGTGTATCTGGCAATTTCTGGAGGAGGCCGAACAACCGCCATCTTTTCAAATTCTACCCTGTAAGAATAAAAGATGTAAGAGCCAATGTACCCCCAAGAAAATGTAAACTAGGGTAGTATTATAGTAGTTATATTCTTGTACATAGGAGCAGTATTATAGTAGTTATATTATTGTACATAGGAGCAGTATTATAGTAGTTATATTCTTGTACATAGGAGGCAGTATTATAGTAGTTATATTCTTGTACACAGGAGGCAGTATTATAGTAGTTATATTCTTGTACATAGGAGGAGTATTATAGTAGTTATATTCTTGTACATAGAAGGCAGTAATATAGTAGTTATATTCTTGTACATAGGAGCAGTGTTATAGTAGTTATATTCTTGTACATAGGAGCAGTATTATAGTAGTTATATTCCTGTACATAGGAGCAGTATTATAGTAGTTATATTCCTGTACATAGGAGGCAGTATTATAGTAGTTATATTCTTGTACAAAGGGGCAGTATTATAGTAGTTATATTCTTGTACATAGGGGCAGTATTATAGTAGTTATATTCTTGTACATAGGAGCAGTATTATAGTAGTTATATTCTTGTACATAGGAGCAGTATTATAGTAGTTATATTCTTGTACATAGGAGCAGTATTATAGTAGTTATATTCTTGTACATAGGAGGCAGTATTATAGTAGTTATATTCTTGTACATAGGAGCAGTATTATAGTAGTTATATTCTTGTACATAGGAGCTGTATTATAGTAGTTATATTCTTGTACATAGGAAGCAGTATTATAGTAGTTATATTCTTGTACATAGGAAGCAGTATTATAGTAGTTATATTCCTGTACATAGGAGGCAGTATTATAGTAATTATATTCTTGTACATAGGAGCAGTATTATAGTAGTTATATTCTTGTACATAGGAGGCAGTATTATAGTAGTTATATTCCTGTACATAGGAGCTGTATTATAGTAGTTATATTCTTGTACATAGGAAGCAGTATTATAGTAGTTATATTCTTGTACATAGGAGCAGTATTATAGTAGTTATATTCTTGTACATAGGAAGCAGTATTATAGTAGTTATATTCTTGTACATAGGAGCAGTATTATAGTAGTTATATTCTTGTACATAGGAGGCAGTATTATAGTAGTTATATTCTTGTACATAGGAGGCAGTATTATAGTAGTTATATTCTTGTACATAGGAGCAGTATTATAGTAGTTATATCCTTGTACATAGGAGGAAGTATTAGAGTAGTTATATTCTTGTACACAGGAGCAGTATTATAGTAGTTATATTCTTGTACATAGGAGCAGTATTATTGTAGTTATATTCTTGTACATAGGAGCAGTATTATAGTAGTTATAACCTTGTACATAGGAGCAGTATTATAGTAGTTATATTCTTGTATATAGGAGCAGAATTATAGTAGTTATATTCTTGTACATAGGAGGCAGTATTATAGTAGTTATAGTCTTGTACATAAGAGCAGTAGTATAGTAGTTATATTCTTGTACATAGGAGCAGAATTATAGTAGTTATATTCTTGTATATAGGAGGCAGTATTATAGTAGTTATATTCTTGTACATAGGAGGAGTATTATAGTAGTTATATTCCTGTACATAGGAGCAGTATTATAGTAGTTATATTCTTGTACATAGGAGCAGTATTATTGTAGTTATATTCTTGTACATAGGAGCAGTATTATAGTAGTTATAACCTTGTACATAGGAGCAGTATTATAGTAGTTATATTCTTGTATATAGGAGCAGAATTATAGTAGTTATATTCTTGTATATAGGAGGCAGTATTATAGTAGTTATAGTCTTGTACATAAGAGCAGTAGTATAGTAGTTATGTTCTTGTACATAGGAGCAGTATAATAGTAGTTATATTCTTGTACATAGGAGGCAGTATTATAGTAGTTATATTCTTGTACATAGGAGCAGTATTATAGTAGTTATATTCCTGTACATAGGAGCCAGTATTATAGTAGTTATATTCCTGTACATAGGAGCAGTATTATAGTAGTTATATTCTTGTACATAGGAGCAGTATTATAGTAGTTATATTTTCGTACATAGGAGCAGTATTATAGTAGTTATATTCTTGTACATAGGAGCAGTATTATAGTAGTTATATTCTTGTACATAGGAGCAGTATTATAGTAGTTATATTCTTGTACATAGGAGCAGTATTATAGTATATACAGGGTGGGCCATTTATATGGATACACCTTAATAAAATGGGAATGGTTGGTGATATTAACTTCCTGTTTGTGGCACATTAGTATATGTGAGGGGGGAAACTTTTCAAGATGGGTGGTGACCATTGCGGCCATTTTGAATCCAACTTTTGTTTTTTCAATAGGAAGAGGGTCATGTGACACATCAAACTTATTGGGAATTTCACAAGAAAAACAATGGTGTGCTTGGTTTTAACGTAACTTTATTCTTTCATGAGTTATTTACAAGTTTCTGACCACTTATAAAATGTGTTCAATGTGCTGCCCATTGTGTTGGATTGTCAATGCAACCCTCTTCTCCCACTCTTCACACACCGATAGCAACACCGCAGGAGAAATGCTAGCACAGGTGTCCAGTATCCGTAGTTTCAGGTGCTGCACACCTCGTATCTACACAGCATAGACAATTCAGGATTTTCCTAATTTATGACGTAAAGTCATGATTTTATGAAAGACACGGAGGCGAGTATTTGCTTAACTCTTTCTTTACTGAGAATATAGCAGCAAAGACAACTGAAGAAAAAATCATCAGAGTAACCATGGTAACAACTCCACCCCCCATAGCCCCTATATAAGGCGCATCACTGGACAGACACTTCCTCTTTCTTTGTGGACTTCAACTGTCGAGAACTTGGAACCTGGAACCATCAACAACAGCCGGAACGTTGACTGAGGAAAGAAACCAAACCAAACTGCAGGGAGGTGAGCACCTGGAACCGTTGGTCAAAGGCGAACAACCTGGAGACATCTGACAGAAGGCAATCAACCTGGAGGGAAAATGAGAAATCATGGTAATATAGTAATCAGTATCAGTATCCGGATCCGAGAACTTAAACACGGATCAATAAATAAAAGAAAAAATAAATAAACAATACAGAAATACGTCAAGATAAAACAAGCGATAGTTAAAATACTATAAATCCGTGGGATGGGTAAAAGAATTAACGGGTGGGAAATACTCGCCTCCGTGTCTTTCATAAAATCATGACTTTACGTCATAAATTAGGAAAATCCTGAATTTTATATCAAGACACGGAGGCTCATATTTGCTAGTTTAAAGCTGAGCAATCACCGAAGAAAAAGCATGCGGAACAGGTCTAAAATAGAACTCTCTAAAGGTAGAGACCCGGGACCAATCCGCCAGCCTTAAAACATCCTCCAATCGAGCACCAGCTATGGACATAGATGTAGCCGCTGCCCCGCGCACCGAATGCGCGGTAAAAATGGATGTGTCAATACCCGAAAGGGACAAGATCCACTTAACCCAACGGGACAGAGTGACACTGGTAACCGGAGAAAAGGGGCGACGGAAGGAAATGAACAGCTGAGGAGCATTTCCATCGCGGAAAGGCAGAGTGCGAGCCTCATACTCCCGCAAGCAAGCCACCGGACATAACTGCAGAGATGAAGGAAAAGATGGATAAGAAACAGACTTAATACCCGTTTTTGTACGTCTAGAAATATTGAACAGAACCCCGTCCGGAGTAAAATAGCGTGCGTCCAGATCTAGAGCTCGGACGTCCGAGACCCGTTTGCACGAAATCAAGCAAAAAAGGGTTACTAATTTTGCCGAAAGTTGACGAAGAGACAACAAGGAATTGGAAGGCCAAGATTCCAGAAACCTGAGAACTGTAGCAACATCCCAGGTGGAAGTAAAACGAGGCCTGGGAGGCCGAGCTAACCGGCAACCGCGCAACAGTCTGCACACTAAAGGATGTTGGCCGGCGGGAAAACCGTCAAAACCGGCATGCCTGGAAGAGATGGCAGAACGGTACACGTTGAGAGTACGGAAAACCTTCCCTGTCTCAAAAAGTGAAGTGAGGAATTGAAGAATCTCCGTTACAGGAGCCTGTACGGGATCCAAGTCCCGTGGATCGCACCAACGACACCAGACGTCCCATGAGGCATGATAGGCTCGTCTAGTGCCCGGAGCCCATGCAGATTCCAACAGCTGCCTAGTCGCTGCCGAAAAACTTGAGGAATCCCAGGAACCCCTGAGATCCGACAAGCGAGAAGAAGAAGCGATCCGTCTAGAAGTAGAGGGTGAGGACGACCGTACGGATCGAGGAGAAGCCGAGGAAAAGACGGTAAGATCCGAGGCTCCTCTGACAAAAGGTTCAATAACTGGGGAAACCAAGACTGGGTCCTCCAATATGGAACTATCAAGACCAACTGAGCCTGTTGGTGACAAACGTGAGCAAGCACCCGTGGGATGAGTGCGAACGGAGGGAAGGCGTAGAGAAGAGAATCCCCCCAGGGCTGGAGGAAGGCATCCACCGCTTCTGCCTCCGGGTCCGGACGCCAACTGAAGAATCTGGGGAGTTGAGCGTTCAAACGGGACGCGAATAAATCGATGGATAACGGGCCCCAAAGATATAGAATATCTTGGAAAACCGTCGAATCCAACTTCCAGTCGCTGGAATCTGAAAGACAGCGAGAACTCCAGTCGGCCAAAGTGTTGTGGAGTCCTGGAAGGTACTCGGCCACAACCGATATTCCCCTGGAAAGGCAAAATTCCCAAAAGTCTTTGGCTAGAGAACATAGAACCCTGGAACGTGTCCCACCCAGGCAGTTCACATAACGGACAGCCGAAATATTGTCCATCCGTAAACGAATACATGCTCGAACCGAGTCCTGTGCAAAGCTGCGGATCGCAAAGGATCCCGCTAGGAGCTCGAGAGCATTGATATGTAAATGTAGTTCGTCCGGGGACCATGCTCCTCCCGTGGATATCCCCTGACAATGGGCTCCCCAGCCCAAGAGACTGGCGTCTGATTCGATGACCAGGTCTGGACGTGGGCCAAAAATAGCACGGCCGTTCCACACTGCTAAATTGTGGATCCACCACACTAACTCGTCTCTGGTTTCCGAATCTAAAACCAGAGTGTCTGAGTATGAGGCCCCCGCTCTGAGGTGAGCGATCTTGAGCCTCTGAAGAGCTCGATAGTGGAGAGGAGCTGGGAAGATCGCCTGGATGGATGAAGAAAGAAGACCTATCAGACGAGCTAACTGACGAAGGGAGACCTGTGGGAGGGCGAGAGAATGACGAATCTCTTTGCGGATCGCCTTGACTTTGACTGCAGGCAAGCTGAGCGTTAGCCTCCCAGAATCTATGGTAAACCCTAGAAACTCTATGGACGTGGCCGGAATGAGGCAAGACTTCTCCAGATTGAGAATAAATCCTAAGTCTTGAAGAAGGTTCTTGGTCAACCTCAGGTGACCAAGCAGAAGGAGAGGACTCTGGGCCATAATCAGGATGTCGTCCAAATAAATGATCAGACGAATCCCCCTGCCTCTGAGCCAGGCCACTACTGGTTTCATGAGTTTTGTAAAGCACCATGGTGCGGAGGATAGGCCAAACGGGAGGCAAGTAAAGCGCCAGACTTGGTCTTTCCAAAGAAATTGAAGAAGGCTGCGGGATGTTGGGGCCACCGGGACTGTGAGATATGCATCCTTCAGGTCTAATTTTACGAACCAGTCTCCTGGTTGAAGCATATCCCTCAACAGATGGATGCCCTCCATCTTGAAATGTCTGTACCGAACGAAGACATTCAAGTGCTTGAGGTTTATGACTGGACGAAATTGGCCACCCTTTTTCTGGACCAGGAAGATATTGCTTAGTATTCCTGAAAGAGGGTCGGGAGATAATTCTATTGCCTGTTTCTGGAAAAGAGATGCAAGCTCCGCATCCAAGAGGGACTGGGTTAGGTTTGAGCAAGGGAAATTCTGAATGTGAGGGAGATTCCTTGGGGTGGACACCAACTCGATGATGAACCCCTGAACCGTGGATAGGACCCACTGATCTGAGGTTATCCTTGACCACGCATGGGAAAAGAGACGGAGTCTTCCCCCAACCTGATGAGAAATGGGATATGACATACAGCGATGACTTACCATATGGGCGTCTGGATCCTGGAGCGCCTCGGAAACCTCTGGAGCGGGAAAAACCTCCTCGTGACGGGAAGAAGGTTGGCTGGTATTTGGAGTCCTGAAGGGACTGACGATAATTAAAGGAGCCTCTGCCTGTGCCTCTGGACTGGAAATTGGAGCGGCCGGACAGTCGGCCCCTGAGACTGCCGGCCCTGGAGGAAAAACGAGGCTGGAAAACACGGCGCATTGAGCTTTGCGCCTTATCCAGAGCCGTAAAGGCTCCTACATATTTGCCGAGCTCCTTAATGAAAGGATCCCCGAAAAGAAGGCCCTGAGCTTCTTTACCTGATTCAGATAGGGACAAATTGGCTAGCTTGGGTTCAATTTTCATTAAAATAGCTTTCCTTCTCTCAATGGCAATGGAAGTATTCACGTTGCCTATCAAACAAATGGCTCTCTGTGCCCAGCCACTAAGGTCGTCAGGATCTACCTGCGTGCCGGCCATTCTAGCAGACTCTGCTAAATCAAGAATTTTGGCGAGAGGGCCAGTGACATCCAGAAGCTTATCTTGACATGCCTTTAAGGCAGAGTCAAGCCCCTTACGTGGGTTAAACCCAGACTTGGCCAGGAATTGGACCACCTTCGGGTCAACGCTAGGTGTTTCACAAATCCTGTTAGGGATAAGGGGGCGAGGGCATTCAGCCCGAAGCTTGCTGCGGGCCTCTTTGGATAGAGGCGTGCGGATTCTAGCTTCTAAATACTGGGTCACATGGGTGGCGGGAAGCCACTCGGAGGACCGTGGGTGATGCAACTGGTCCGGGTTAAAAAGGGGGTCCCCCATAGGATCAATAACTGCGTCTTTGACGTCTGACGTGGGATCAGCTATAACACCCGTTGCCAGAGACGGGCCTTCAAATGCAGGGTCAACCGCAATATCATTTAAATCATCCCCTGAATGATTGGACCAATTTTCAAAAGCCTCCTCAACAGACTCTGCGTCTGAATCAGAAACCGGATCCGGAAGAGCCCGGGCGGTTTTCCATAATCGTGCCCTTTCTGCCGGGCGCGGGTTAGCTCTTTTACGCGACTTATTCGCGCAGTCAATTGATGGAACAGAGCCATCATTCATGAGTGTTCTGGAGGCAGGAGGGGGCATAGTAGAAACAGGGTGAGCCATGAGAGCTTGTGAGATTGATTGAGTCAGAGAAGCTGACATGGTCCCCATTGCAGCGACTATAGCATCAGATATAGATTGCTGCAGGCCAGAAGCCTGAGCCACAGGGGCAGAGGACTCATTAACTCTGTGAGGAGTGGGGGGAGGTACCTGACCTGAGTGTCTATCCTGAGTAGAAACAGCTGGGGAGGCAGGAACAGTAGACATAATGAACAGTAATACTGAGGGAGTTAGTCACCCCAACAGTAAACGCCGATGTGAGAGAGCAAAAAACACAGTAGTGAAGCACAGGAGAAACGCCGGAGGCACTGAGGGAACAACGGACTAGAGGGGGAGTGGCTAAAACAAGCCTACACCTCCCCAGTGTAAGGGCCAATGAGCGGAGCGTCAGGGAAGATGACGTCCGCAAATCTCGCCCAAAATCGCGAGATCTCGGCGCCGGAGAGACTAAGATAAGACTGCAGCCGAAATCCCGCACCTCGCGAGACTAGAAAGCGCGCGAAGGCCGGGACCAGGGAGAAGAAGGTAAGGAGAAGGAGGGGGGGGAAGAGAAAATGGCCGCAAGACCTCCCAGAGTACGGAGGGAAGTGCAGAGAGCCAGGATGAGGGAAAAACAACAGGCGGCAAGCCGGTAAGAGGGCAAAAGGAACTACAGGGAAGTGCCATAAAAACTGACCATATAAAAACCAAAATCGGGAAAGAAACACAGTCAGGAGCTGTGGGGACAATATAGGTCGAATACAAGAGCCCTAAAACATAAAAAGGGGGACAAAATTCCACACAGAAATAAAAGAATAAGAATAATACAGATAAAATCGCTATATCTAGTATAGAGAAATAATCAAGGTACTTATCTGAGCTGAGCAGCAAAGAAAGAGGAAGTGTCTGTCCAGTGATGCGCCTTATATAGGGGCTATGGGGGGTGGAGTTGTTACCATGGTTACTCTGATGATTTTTTCTTCAGTTGTCTTTGCTGCTATATTCTCAGTAAAGAAAGAGTTAAGCAAATATGAGCCTCCGTGTCTTGATATAAAATTGCCTTCAGATGATACGAGATGTGCAGCACCTGAAACTACTGTGAGACAGTGACAGGTCTCACGCAGGTTAGAGGCAAGTGCGGTCCACACCCTTATTCCACCACAGGTGAGACCAGCTGGAGGTAATCCGGCCGGCACAAAGCACCTCCCAGGGTGTCAGTAAGGGGGGAGTGTGTTACCTGTGGACAGAGGCCTGGAGGCTCTGTCTGTGTGGTCCAAGCCAGGACGGCTGAGAGACCACTATTCCCCATGTCTGCTGAGACACTGGACTGGAGGCAGTGGGTGTACTGTGCTCTGTACAGCCAGGAGGCTGTGGGACATTGGCTGAGAAAGCCGCTTGTGTTCACAGGGTGTGAACAAGGACTTAGGTGAGTCAGGAAACTCTGTGTAAGGCCTCTTTCACACTTGCGTTGTCCGGATCCGGCGTGTACTCCACTTGCCGGAATTACACTCCGGATCCGGAAAAACGCAAGTGTACTGAAAGCATTTGAAGACGGAACCGTCTTCCAAATGCGTTCAGTGTTACTATGGCACCCAGGACGCTATTAAAGTCCTGGTTGCCATAGTAGTAGCGGGGAGCAGTATACTTACAGTCCGTGCGGCTCCCCGGGCGCTCCAGAATGACGTCAGAGCGCCCCATGCGCATGGATGACGTGATCCATGTGATCACATGATCCATGCGCTTGGGGCGCCCTGACGTCACTCTGGAGCGCCCGGGAAGCCGCACGGACGGTAAGTACACTGCTCCCCGCTCCCCGCTACACTTTACCATGGCTGCCAGGACTTTAGCGTCCCGGCAGCCATGGTAACCACTCTGAAAAAGCTAAATGTCGGATGCGGCAATGCGCCGAAATGACGTTTAGCTTAAGGCCGGATCCGGATCAATGCCTTTCAATGGGCATTAATTCCGGATCCGGCCTTGCGGCAAGTGTTCCGGATTTTTGGCCGGAGCAAAAAGCGCAGCATGCTGCGGTATTTTCTCCGGCCAAAAAACGTTCCGTTCCGGAACTGAAGACATCCTGATGCATCCTGAACGGATTTCTCTCCATTCAGAATGCATTAGGATAATCCTGATCAGGATTCTTCCGGCATAGAGCCCCGACGACGGAACTCTATGCCGGAAGACAATAACGCAGGTGTGAAAGGGCCCTTAGTTAGAGCCCAGCCAGGCAGGTGTTTATTATTTTATGTGGATGTCACATGTGTTCGGTGAAGCTGCGACTTCATGATGACCTGTATTGGTTGGAGTGTGCACAATAAATACACGGTGTGGACCTGAAACCTGGTGTCCTAAAGTCGTGTCTGTGAGAATGACCCCCAAATAAGAGGCGATCCCTTACAATTGGTGTCGGATGCGGGCAAGTTGTCCATGAGAGAAGGGCAACAGTCGGTTGCTAGGGGCAACGACGAGAAAGAGCAGGTGCTGCTGAATCCTGCTGTGCTGGAGTTAAAGGGCCGGAAGCCTGTTTGTTCGGTGGAGCAGGTGCTGCTCATGCTTTTGTGGACTATTTTGTTGTAGAGCAAGTAAAACTGCAGTGAATTAAAGGGCCAGTAGCCCAGCAAAAGTGGACTTGTGGCTGAAAGTTTTTCCTGCTACCGTGGGTCTCGGGGAAGAGTACGTCCGGCGGCGCTGGCGCATACAGCAGGCAGAAGAAATGGCCATAGCAATTGGCTACACTAAAAATGAATTGGCAAAATTTGATGCAGAGCGAGAGGCTTTGGAGGCGCAGTTGCAGCTGGCCTTGAGAAATGGCTTCTCAACACTGTATGGACCCTGTACAAAGTTCCAAGAGGTTGGTGGTGTGCCGGGACTATCGGGGGAAAAGTAAAGATATGCCGTTGCCAAGGGCAACTGTCGGGAAGATAGAGGGGGAGAGCGGTTCGGCTCTCAGGAGGTCGAGTGTTCCCTACCGGTGGAGACAGAGTCCTAGAAAGGATGGGCCGAGGGTCTGCGAGGCGGTTGCTAAGGGCGACCAACCACAACAGCGTGCGGCTGCCCAGCAGTTATGGAGCGGAGCGAGTGGCTCATATTCTGCGGCTGGGGTATCCTTGGCTCCCGTGACATCGCGTGTCTGAACAGGCGGGTGAGCTTGCTGTGATCGCTCCCTCGCAGGAATCTGCAGGGGAGAATGTTCTTGTGTTACCCAAAATGCCCGGAATCAAGGCTAGACATGGGATGACAAGGATCCGGGATCCCAGGTAAGAGGCAGCACAATATTGAAACCTGGGACTGGTAAAATAATAAAGGTGCTGGACAGTCGTGCGGATAAGGACTAGCCGCTGATTTTCACTGAGCGTCAGACTCCAATGAGAACAGAGACTGATGAACTTGATGTTACAGATCCGCTCATGCATGAGGGAGTGTTGGGCCGTGATATCGGTTTGTTGCTGTGGAGTAATGGAGACACTTCTGCAGATAGTGACGGAACTCCTGCAGAACCTGTACCTGTCCCTTTAAGTGAGGATCTAAGGGAGCTGCACTTTGACCTCCATGGGGGAAGAATATTGACCATTGGAAACAATGGTGCTGGTCAAGTGCAAAGTGATGGTGACAAAAGTGCGGAAATGCATAAGGAAAATGTCATGTCATATGAAATACGTGGTGACAGTGATATACCTTTTCCGTTGCAGGTTGTGGTCAGGGGAGAAGCGCCCCCTGGTGGTAAAAATGTAAATGATGATTAAACTTTATTTTCTGCATCTGCTATGTTTCATGAAGCGCGATATGACGTAATCGAAAGGTTTGAAGACATGCATATAAGTAGTGTGGAGCAAAGCCCAGCTCCAGCTCAGTGTTTGAAGGTGCAGGAAAATATGATCGGATTAGAGGGTGTACCGCACGTACCAGAGGTGGAAATGCAGTCTCCACAGTGTTTTATGGTTACTGAGGAAGTGTCCCGGGTGGGGATTAGCTCATCGGTGCCCCTAGAGGTCAGGATTGATAATGACACGAGCAGTATAGGTGACGTATGTGCTGTGACCGATAGCAACCCAGAGAGTGAAGCTACCGTGTCAAGGTCCTGTGAAACAAAGGTGGTTACTAGTAGCGACCAGACAGTTCTATCTGACGAGATGAGAATTAAGTCGGGTGACGTCAGCCTAGGGTCTGAACAGGACAGTACAGCTGCAAATAGGAGGATGATCTCTCTCTCTCCTCACGCTCCCTAGAAACGTTAGAGACGGGACGAGCTGTCTTCACAGAGCAACTGAAGAAGGAGAGCCAGAAAGAGAATGGTGATACTCCAGAGCCGAGCAAGGAGCAGCTGGAACCGGAGGCCCAAAAGCGGGGCACTTCCCACAAGCTTGTGCAAAAAGCTGAAAAGAAACTGCTGAAAAACATGGAGTTGGTGGTTCGGCGCCTGGAGAAACAGGAGAAGTGTGACTGGCTCCTAGCTGAAGAGAAATACGTCTCGGCTCGATATGGTGAAAAACGTGACCAAACAGAGACTGAAGCTTTGGAAAAGGAGACCAAGGCCCTCTCCTTGGCTAGAGCCCTGGAAGAAGCGCTTGAGGAGCGTTCTGAATTGGAGGGGCTGAAAAAGCAACTCAGAGCAGAGACGGAAAATCTCATGAGCTTAACTCCTTTCCGACCGCCTAACGCACGGATGCGTCCTGGCGGCGGTCGCTTCATTCCTCCTGGACGCATCCGTGCGTCATCTCGCGAGACGCGAGATTTCGGTCAGAGCCGGCACGCGCATGCGCATCGCGGGCCAGCAAGAGTTAAAGGAGTATTTCGTCACCAGCCTGCCAGCCAATGATCGTCGCTGGCAGGCTGGCGATTTTCAAAAAATCTAATCACAAGCCATCTAACACCTTATATTTATAAATATAAGGTGTTAAATGGCTTCTCTGCTCCTCTGCTGGTCCTTTTGGTCGGTTGGTCCCAGCAGAGGAGCAGACATCACTGTGAGTACCCACCAAACACCACACTTAGCCCCAGATCACCCCCCATTACCCCAATTAACCCCTTGATCGCCCCTGTCAATCACCTAGTAAAAGGGAAAAAAGTGAACTTTTTTTTCACTAGTATTGATGATAACTTTTAGGATAGTTTAGGCCCCTTGGTTAGGTAGTTAGCGATCGTTTATCGCCCAGCCCACCGCACCGCAGTCACTGATTCGCTGATTAGCGTATCGCTAATCAGCATTTGTACTTTTATAGTATCTGTAAGTGATCAGAACTGATCAGTCAGATCTATAATAGTATTAGTGTCACCTTAGTTCGCCCTCCACCCAAAACGCAGTGTTTGCCCGATCAGGCCTGATCGGTCGCACCCACGCCCGCCGCAGTGACAAAAAAATTTTTTTCTTGATCACTGCACAATCACTTTACAAGCGCTGCGGCGATAAAAAAATCAGTTTTGATATTTTTTATCAATCGCAGCAGCCTCCGGTACTTCGCTAGCCTCCCATTTGTAAGACAGGCTTGCTTTTTTTCTTGGGTAGTCTCAGGGAATACCCCCTAAATTTAGTAGTCCAAATGGCAAACAAGGGGTATTCTTCTGAAGAGGCCTACAGGATTCTGACCCAGTCGGATGAGGAATGGGAACCCTCATCTGACGAATCTAGCGGGTCAGAATATGAACCTGTAGAGAGCAGTGGCAGTCTGACCCAAAGTTCGGACGAGGAGGTTGAGGTCCCTGATAGCACCAGGCGTACCCGGCCCCGTGTCGCTAGACTACAGGTTGCGCAGGATCCACTTCAAGGGCAGCAGAGTGGGGCTGGCGCTGTCGGATTACGTGGTGAGGCATACACCAGCAGCGCAGCCCATCCTGGACCTAGTACCAGCACTGCCGTACAACATGGTGACGTGGCGAGCACCAGAAGGGCAGTTGAAGCTGGTACGGTAGCATGTGCAATAGTTACCCCGTCGCAGCCACCGCACAGACAGGCCCGTAGAGCCCCTAGAGTCCCTGAGGTGCTGGCAAACCCTGATTGGCAGCCCCCAACTTCAACCGCACCTGTAGTTCCCCCTTTCACCGCCCAGTCTGGAGTTCGGGTTGAGACGGCTCAGATCGGTTCGGCCCTGGGATTTTTTGAGCTGTTCTTCACTGCGGAGCTTTTAGACTTAGTCGTGGCAGAAACAAATCGGTATGCCACTGAATTTATAGCCGCCAACCCGGGAAGCTTTTATGCACAGCCTTTCCGGTGGAAACCAGTCCAAGTTTCCGAAATTAAAATTTTTCTGGGCCTTCTCCTCAACATGGGTCTAACCAAAAAGCATTAATTGCGGTCATATTGGTCCACGAACCCGATTCATCACATGCCCATGTTCTCTGCTGCCATGTCCAGGGCACGATTTGAGGCCATCCTGCGTTTCCTGCACTTTAGCGACAATACCAACTCCCGTCCCAGAGGCCACCCAGCTTTTGACCGGCTCCACAAAATTTGGCCCCTCATAGACCATTTCAACCAGAAATTTGCAGATTTGTATACCCCAGAGCAAAAAATCTGCGTAGACGAGTCCCTTATACATTTTACCGGGCGCCTTGGCTTCAAACAATACATCCCAAGCAAGCGCGCCTGGTATGGGGTCAAATTGTATAAGCTCTGTAAAAGGGCCACAGGCTATACCCACAAATTTCGGATCTATGAGGGAAAAGATCAGACCCTGGAGTCGGTCGGTTGCCCTGACTACCTGGGGAGCAGTGGGAAGACAGTCTGGGACTTGGTGTCACCCTTATTTGCCAAGGGGTACCATCTTTATGTGGACAATTTTTACACAAGTGTGCCCCTCTTCAGGCATTTGTTCCTAGAACAGATTGGCTGCTGTGGCACCATGCGACCTAGTCAACGGGGCTTCCCCCAACGGCTCGTTACCACCCGTCTTGCAAGGGGAGAGAGGGCTGCCTTGTGTAACGAAGAACTGCTCGCGGTGAAATGGAGAGACAAGCGTGACGTTTACATGCTCTCCTCCATTCACACAGACACGACAATACAAATTGAACGGGCAACCAGTGTCATTGAAAAGCCCCTCTCAGTCCACGACTATAACCTTCACATGGGAGGGGTGGACTTCAATGACCAGATGTTGGCTCCTTATTTACTTTCCCGCAGGACCAGACGCTGGTATAAGAAGGTGTCTGTATATTTAATTAAATTGGCTGCATATAATAGTTTTGTTCTCTACAGTAAGGCTGGGAGAACAGGATCCTTCCTCAAATTTCAGGAAGAGATCATAGAGAACCTCCTGTATCCAGGAGGTTCCGTGGCCCCATCCACCAGTGTAGTGAGCCGTCTACACGAGCGACATTTCCCCAATGTCGTTGCTGGTACCTCAAACCAAGCACCACCCCGAAAAAAATGTTGTGTCTGTAGCAGGAGTGGAATAAGGCGTGACACCCACTATTTCTGTCCTGACTGCCCTGACCACCCTGCCCTATGCTTAGGGGAGTGTTTCCGGAAGTACCACACACAGGTACACTTAGCATAGGAATTGCATCTCACAGGACAGGCACACAGGGCTATTGGGACAAAGTGCATAATGTACTTCGCCACATCTTTGGGTGATTTGTGCTTTGCACATTGTCCCATGGGGAAGGAGAGGTTTGTCCTATAAAAGGTAAAAAAATAAAAAATCACTGGTAAGCCAAAAAGTTAACGTTCTGTTCCAAAAGTTAAATAAAGTTTATATGTTCCGTTCAAATTTTATTATAAAGTTAATAAATTTATTACGTTGCGGCCTGGTTTTTTCTTTTTTGTTTTGTTTTTTTTACCTTCTAGGTGGACCAACCGATCGACTAGCTGCAGCACTGATGTGCATTCTGACAGAAGCATTGCGCTGCAGTCAGATTACACAAAAGTCGGTGTAAGCGGCGCTGCAAGACGAGATTTCTCCTCTGCAGTAAAAGATAAGTTTGCCGAGGCTTATGAGCTGAGGAGGTGGCGGTGTTCATATGCTTTGGCAAACACTTTGTATATAAAAAAAATAAAAATAAATCCCGGCAATGATTTATTCATCCACATCGATTGTGAATGGAGAAATCGGGTTTGCCAGGGCACAGTGGCGTACCAAGGGGGGGGGGGGGGGCGGCCCGCCCCGGGTGCCACTCACAAGGGGGGTGCCATGACGGAGTCACCCCTCCGTCCACTGCTGCACCGCGACGCGACTCCGCCAGGCGCCGGCTTCTGTGGAAGGATTATTGCGGCGGCGCGCAACATGACGTCACGAAGCTGACGCCGCGCCGCCTTCACGGATCTTTTAAAGAAGCGGAAGGATACATTACCAGCGGTCGGACGGAGCCTGAGGCATCATCAAAATGTGAGTAAATAATTGTGTAATTAAGGGGTGTGTGTGTAATTAAGTGGGGGTTTGTAATTAAGGGAGGGGGTGTAATTAAGTTATAGTTTTTTCAAGTTGATATAGAGCTTACAAATTTGTAATAAATATTATTGAAAACATTGAAAAAAGTTTGTGCATGTTTTCCGCGCCGCCTTCACGGATCTTTTAAAGAAGCGGAAGGATACATTACCAGCGGTCGGACGGAGCCTGAGGCATCATCAAAATGTGAGTAAATAATTGTGTAATTAAGGGGTGTGTGTGTAATTAAGTGGGGGTTTGTAATTAAGGGGGGGGTGTAATTAAGGGATGTGTGTGTGTAATTAAGGGAGGGGTTTGTAATTAAGGTGGGGAGGGAGGGGGTGTAATTAAGGGAGGAGGTGACGTGTAATTAAGGGAGGAGGTGACGTGTAATTAAGGGAGGGGGTGTAATTAAGGGAGGAGGTGACGTGTAATTAAGGGAGGGGGTGTAATTAAGGGGAGAAGAGAGGGGGTGTAATTAAGGGGAGAAGAGAGGGGGTGTAATTAAGGGGGGTGTGTGTAATTAAGGGGGGGTGTAATTAAGGTGGGGAGGGAGGGGGTGTAATTAAGGGGGGGTGTTATTAAGGGAGGGGGTGTAATTAAGGTGGGGAGGGAGGGGGTGTAATTAAGTTATAGTTTTTTCAAGTTGATATAGAGCTTACAAATTTGTAATAAATATTATTGAAAACATTGAAAAAAGTTTGTGCATGTTTTCTTAACTTTCTTGGGGGGGGGGCGGGGGGGGGGGGCCAAACAAAGGGTTCGCCCCGGGTGCCAAATGCTCTAGGTACGCCCCTGCCAGGGCATACGGGCTAAGTGGGTTTGGATGTTGGGCGGAGCTCCTATGTCCTGGCAGATGCCTTTCCCCTCCTTTTTTTTTTTGGGCAGAGATTTTTTCATCCACATTGATCAATGCGAATGAAGAAATCTGTGCCGTTCATTTTTTCTTTCAGCCCAGAGGCTGAACGGAAAAAAAATAATCTCATTACCCGTATGCTCAATATAAGGAGAATAGCAGAAACTCCTAATGCTGGCCATACATGTAATGATTGCGGAGACCCTCAAATGCCAGGGCAGTACAAACACCCCACAAATGACCCCATTTTGGAAAGAAGACACCCCAAGGTATTCCATGAGGGGCATATTGAGTCCATGAAAGATTGAAATTTTTGTCCCCAGTTAGCGGAAAGGGAGACTTTGTGAAAAAAAAAAAAAACAATTTCCGCTAACTTGTGCCAAAAAAATAAAATTTCTATGAACTCGCCATGCCCCTCATTGAATACCTTGGGGTGTCTTCTTTACAAAATGGGGTCACATGTGGGGTATTTATACTGCCCTGGCATTTTAGGGGCCCTAAAGCGTGAGAAGAAGTCTGGGATCCAAATGTCTAAAAATGCCCTCCTAAAAGGAATTTGGGCCCCTTTGCACATCTGTTATCGCCGTACTCAGAAGAAGTAGGGCAATGTGTTTTGGGGTGTCTTTTTACATATACCCACACTGGGTGAGAGAAATATCTTGGCAAAAGACAACTTTTCCCATTTTTTTTTTTATACAAAGTTGGCATTTGACCAAGATATTTATCTCACCCAGCATGGGTATATGTAAAATGACACTCCAAAACACATTCCCCAACTTCTCCTGAGTATGGCGATACCAGATGTGTGACACTTTTTTGCAGCCTAGGTGGGCAAATGGGCCCACATTCCAAAGAGCACCTTTCGGATTTCACAGGGCATTTTTTACAGATTTTGATTTCAAACTACACCCGGGGTGTACTTCTCACACATTAGGGCCCCTAAAAGGCAAGGGCAGTATAACTACCCCACAAGTGACCCCATTTTGGAAAGAAGACACCCCAAGGTATTCCGTGAGGGGCATGGAGAGTTCCTCGAATTTTTTTTATTTTTTGTCACAAGTTAGCGGAAACTGATGATTTTTTTATTTATTTATTTTTTCTTACAAAGTCATATTCCACTAACTTGTGACAAAAATTAAAAACTTCCATGAACTCACTATGCCCATCAGCGAATACCTTAGGGTGTCTACTTTCCGAAATGGGGTCATTTGTAGGGTTTTTCTACTGTCTGGGCATTATAGAACCTATAACATTATAGACAGGTGCTCAGAAAGTCAGAGCTGCTTCAAAAAGCAGAAATTCACATTTTTGTACCATAGTTTGTAAACGCTATAACTTTTACCCAAACCATTTTTATTTTTTTTATCAAAGACATGTAGAACAATAAATTTAGAGAAAAATGTATATATAGATGTCGTTTTTCAAAAAAAAAAATTACAACTGAAAGTGAAAAATTTAATTTTTTTGCAAAAATTTTGTTCAATTTCAAAAAGTAAAAATGTCAGCAGCAATGAAATACCACCAAATGAAAGCTCTATTAGTGAGAAGAAAAGGAGGTAAAATTCATTTGGGTGGTAAGTTGTATGACCGAGCAATAAACGGTGAAAGTAGTGTAGTGCAGAAGTGTAAAAAGTGGCCTGGTCATTAAGGGTGTTTAAGCTAAGGGGGCTGAGGTGGTTAAAAGATGAGTTGGAGAAACCTGAAGAGGAGAGTTCTCTGGAAGACGTCAAGAAGCCAGAGCCTGTTAAAAATGGGACTGGAGAGGGTGGCACTGTGGTGCTGGCTGTGGCAGAGAAGATGGAAGATGCTTCTGCTAAACCAGTTGATGGGGCTGATGTGGATGCCGAAGACCACAGACCCGTGGTAGCGTGTAGCCCAGGCCTGGAAGACGTCCCCTCTGCATACAAGGCCTTCCAAATAGCCAGCAGGCTGCTGGGGAATAAGTACGAGGAGGTGAACGATCAGTTTTCGGATCCGGGCTATTACGATGGGCTGTATCTCCTGACTCCTCCACAAAAGGAGAACAGTGTCCTGGGTGAGCCTCTGGAGAAAATGACAGAAGACGAGGAGTCTGCTGAAGACCCTGGTGCCTCCTGCCTCGATGAGAAAGAGGGGGAGGGGTTAACAGGGCAAGTGTATGGTGCCATGTCCGAGAAGGATGAGAAGGCGGTCAAAGAGACTGGAGACTTCAAGAAGACAAAGACTGAAAAAGTTAAGGCCGATGTGTTGGTTGACGTGAAGTCCCTAGGTGCTACAGAGACCAAAGTTAAGCCAAAGAGAGCCGCGGTCGAAGTGGAAAAAGCCGCTAAAGAAGCAGAGGTCTCTAAAACTGCCATAGTAGCTGGGGTAACTACTGCTGGAAAGAAGGAAGAAGTGACCCAGATGCACGTAAAAGAAGCGAGTAGGGGCAAGCATGCTCTGCTGAAGGAGCCCTGCAAAGCAAAGGAGAAAGTGTCGGGACATGACCATGACTGGGAACAGTTCAGGCAAGAGCTGCAGCAGTCCAAGAAAGGACGTGAGGTGCATGTACAGAAGCCAGAGGATCTAAAAAGAGAGAGAGATCAAAATATACGACAGCGCATCATTATCACTCGGGAAAAAGCAGGAAAAGAGTATCTGGCCATGAGATGGGCACATGAGGCCTTTAGGCAGTTTCGGTTAGGCAAGATGTTGGTTTTGGTGATGAACCAAGCTCTGCTGGCGTGGGTCTGGCAGAACAAAGGGAAGGTACGTGTCACCGAGGTTCCTGGCCTCGGTGAAATAAGAACCGGTAATTTTCTGTGTCAGCGGCAGCTAGTGCTCGCTGACACTGGGTTACTTAGTGTGGCTGTAAAGCCAATCTGGGCCGGTTCTTATTGGGAGCAGCCAAAGAGCAGGGTGGGTGGCTGTTCCCCACGTCCAGGCCACGTGGATGCCCTCTCACCAGCCTCCCGTGGTTATGCAGGTGTTCACCCTCACGGGCTTGAACAAAGGGGGAGGATATGTGAGACAGTGACAGGTCTCACTCAGGTTAGAGGCAAGGAAGGGGTGGATAGTGCGGTCCACACCCTTATTCCACCACAGGCGAGACCAGCTGGAGGTAATCAGCCTGGCATAAGGCACCTCCCAGGGTGTCAGCAAGGGGGGAGTGTGTTACCTGTGGACAGAGGCCTGGAGGCTCTGTCTGTGTGGTCCAAGCCAGGACGGCTGAGAGACCACTATGCCCCATGTGTGCTGAGACACTGGACTGGAGGCAGTGGGCGTACTGTGCTCTGTACAGCCAGGAGGCTGTGGGACATTGGCTGAGAAAGCCGCTTGTGTTCACAGGGTGTGAACAAGGACTTAGGTGAGTCAGGAAACTCTGTGTTAGTTAGAGCCTAGCCGGGCAGGTGTTTATTATTTTATGTGGATGTCACATGTGTTCGGTGAAGCTGCGACTTCATGATAACCTGGATTGGTTGGAGTGTGCACAATAAATGCACGGTGTGGACCTGAAACCTGGTGTCCTAAAGTCGTGTCTGTGAGAATGACCCCCAAATAAGAGGCGATCCCTTACACTACGGATACTGGAAGCCTGTGCTAGCATTTCTCCTGCGGTGTTGCTATCAGTGTGTGAAGAGTGGGAGAAGAGGGTTGCATTGACAATCCAACACAATGGGCAGCACATTGAACACATTTTATAAGTGGTCAGAAACTTGTAAATAACTCATGAAAGAATAAAGTTACGTTAAAACCAAGCACACCATTGTTTTTCTTGTGAAATTCCCAATAAGTTTGATGTGTCACATGACCCTCTTCCTATTGAAAAAACAAAAGTTGGATTCAAAATGGCCGACTTCAAAATGGCCACCATGGTCACCACCAATCTTGAAAAGTTTCCCCCCTCACATATACTAATGTGCCACAAACAGGAAGTTTATATCCCCAACCATTCCCATTTTGTTAAGGTGTATCCATATAAATTGCCCACCCTGTAGTATATTCTTGTGTATTCTTTATATTTATATATTACTTTATATTCTATAACATTTTTTATAGTTATGTCGAGGGAGCTGTGTAGGGGCTTATTTTTGTGGGACAATCTGTAGGTTTTATTGATACCATTTTGAAGTGTGTGTGACTTTTTGATCATATTTTTTTTAAAAATTTTGGCTAAGTCAATTGATGAAAAAAGGGTGAATAGGCCACTTGATTTTTTTCCGCGTATTTTATTAGTTCAGGCATTTCGGGATGTGGTGATGCCCGTGATCATTATGTTTTTTATTTATTTTTATTCTGGTGAAAGGGGTGCTTAAAATTTTTAACATATTTTTTTTACTTTTTTTTTTAGGAGGCTATAATATGCAACATTCTGATTTATTTCAGCTTAGGGTACTTTCACACTAGCGTTAGAAGAATCCGTTAGGCAGTTCTGTTGCAAGAACTGCCTGCCGGATCCGGAAATCCGTATGCAAACGGATACCATTTGTTTCCGGATCCGTCTGACAAATGCATTGAAATACCAGATCCGTCTCTCCGGTGTCATTCAAAAAAACGGATTCCGGTATTTTTTTTCACATTTTTTAAGTTAAGCCTGATCTGTCAATGCGGCAATTTCCTGAACACTTAGTACCAGATCCGGCATGAATACATTTCAATGGAAATTAATGCCGGATCCGGCATTCCGGCAAGGGTGCCGGAATTATAGCCGGAGAAAATACCGCAGCATACCGTAAAAGGGACGGAACTGAAAACATCCTGAACAGAATGCATCTTGAACTGAAGCGTTTTTTTCCGGTATTGAGCCCCTAGGACGGAACTCAATACCGGAAAACTTTAACACCAGTGTGAAAGTACCCTTAGGCCTCTTTCACACGACCGTCTGGCTTTTTCAGTGTTTTGCGCTCCGCTTTTCACGGATCCGTTGTTCCGTTTTTTGTTTCCGTTGTGTTTCCATTTCTGTTCCGTTTTTTCCGTATGGCATATACAGTATACAGTAATTACATAGAAAAAATTGGGCTGGGCATAACATTTTCAATAGATGGTTCCGCAAAAACGGAACGGATACGGATGCATTTCCGTATGTGTTCCGTTTTTTTTTTTTTGCGGACCCATAGACTTGAATGGAGCCACGGAACGTGATTTGCGGGCAATATTAGGACATGTTCTATCCTTCAACGAAACAGAAAAACAGAAATACGTAAACGGAATGCATACGGAGTACATAACTTTTTTTTTTGCGGAACCATTGAAATGAATGGTTCCGTATACGGAACGCCCAAAAAAACGGCCCGTAAACGGAAGAGGCCTTAGACTGTAGTTTATTTGCGGTTATCCCATGGAGCTCTGCAACCTGCAGGCATCTATAGGAACTGCAGCTCTGATACGCTGGGTTTCTTCAGACATCCAGCGCAGAGAGAAGGAACGGCTCCCCCGATTGCCGCATGGGGGGGGACCCAGTCCTAACCCGAAAGCGCACGCTTCTGGTTTTTCAGCATTTCGATGCTGTGGGCACGCTTATCCACCGCATCTAGAGTGTTACATGTATGCAATCGCCATTATTGACAGTTGTAGACATTGTCCCCAGGCCTCTGATGCTTGATACAGCAGAAAACCGCCGGCTACGGCACCTTCAAACGCCATATTTAAAATCTTTACTTCCAGGGTTAAAAAGTGAAGAAATGATGGACTCCAAGACCTGCCGCGACATCCTGTAATGACTGAGCAGCGTTGGCACTAGAATAGCTTTTTC